>NW_020527762.1:0-89298 GCF_003368295.1 Carassius auratus
CTTTCATGTGTCTAATCACAAAGCCCACTCTTCATTTTCAGACAAGCAAAAGTCCATTAAAATAGATTAGTCTGCCATAGTCTGTCTAGATGGCATAATCTCTTTGAGTCTGCTTAAACAGCATAATCCCCAGTACTGAAATATACTCCCCTGCATGCTGTAAGCCGTACCCTGAGTGAAGCAGCCACAACAGCAGACTCTAGGTATGTCCCCTCCCCCTCGTAGACAGCGTTGCTTGTACTGTAAGAGTCTGCCCTCGGGCAAGCCAATATGGCCTTTTAATTAATCTCTGTATTCCTCCTTGGTAGAGTTAAGGGATAATAGTGTTGATTTTTTGGCTCTGTTTTCACTGCATGCAGATATCTGATCTTTATTTTTGCATGTGGTCCAAAACAGTTTGTTATTTAATGTGCTCCAATTGAGAGCCCCTATGATCAATAACGTATGCATCATTGAGTAGCAGCCAGGCGTGAAGTGAGAGCAACTGTCTTGGACATGCTCATTTAACACACACCTCCTAATGAAGAGACTACAGACGGAATAAATGTTCTTTCATTTAATTAATAAAAAAATATATATTGTTAAATTGTTATTTCAGTTTTGTCTGATTGTAATTTTCACCTCAAGATTTAATGTTTCATAAAAATGCTTAGTTTGTAGACAACTTTAAATTGATATGGAACATAATGTGCTATTTAAAACAATTAAATATCTGCAGGCAAACATAATATAATAAATTATATTTTAAAAATGTTTGTAATTTTCAGTTTTTTTGTATTTCTTAAAATCTATTTTAATGAATTTCTATTTCAGTTTGAGCTTTAGTTATTTTAAATATCAGGTTCAACTGAAAATGAGGAATGTTGCCTTGTTTAACTTTAACAAAAGCTTATTTTATGATTAAAATTATTCATTTTAGTTAACTTTAATAACCCTGGTTAGCAGCAGTTTAGAACCAGGTCTAAATTGCTCTGTGTCATAATGATGAGGCAGACATAACTTTACAGAAAATGGAGGGTATATTTATGAAGCTAAGTCAAGCAACAAATTCCCTAAGACGTGGCCCACCAGCTGACAATGGAAATCCGCCTCAATTCATTTAGTCTGAACCAGCACTTCGCAGAAGCCTTGGGGCCCCAGTGCGAGCCTGAGCAGAGCTGCATGCTGAAAGAAGAGCTGTCACACTATGAACTCCATTCATGAGGACCATTCTGAGGAAACTCAAACTAATCTAATAGAATGACTGGGAATGGGTGCTCTCGGACAGGACAACAAGATCATTATATCAGTCTATTGACACTAATTTATGCAAATTAATAAAATGCTTCAGAGATGTATTTATATGTTGCACATTTATAGATGTCAACATGGCACTCGACAACATAAACAGATAAATGATACAGACTCTCATTAGTTTGCACGCAGGGGTTCAGTTTCATGGGGCTTCTTGGTATTTGCCATGCCAACAAACGGCAGCAGTGTCATTGTAAACGGTTCATTTTAGGATGATTTCAGCTCATCGTCAAGTCTGGAGACTGGTCCGACTATTCTGGGTGGCTCTACTCTAAAAGTAGGCACAGGTTCAAAGTCGCTTTTTGCTGCCCTCAACTGGTTGAAACGCCTCAACTTCCAAAAGAATTATTCCTGCAAACAAGGGCAAGTGACAACTAAACAATAATATATACAATAATATATTTAAATTATTTAATTTTATTTATTTTTTATTTACAACCTAAATGTAAAAAAAAAACTTGCAACCCTAAAACTTTATAAAGGAAAAAAAAATATTGTCTGCTCAATGCACAATTTTGGATATTTCATTTACATACTTCCTATTTAATTTGTTATCAATATATGCACATAAGTAATCACAGTAATCCCCATATTTATTAAAAACTGTGGAAAATAGGTCAATGGGCAGTCAGTGATTTTTTTTTTTTTTTTTTCCCCAGCAGACACAAAAATGGGCAGACTGCCAATTAATCCCAGGTCATACTATAAGATTGTCATTAATTATGTATTGTGGTCATTAATTTTATCTAAACAGTAAAATAAATACCTTTACTTTCATAGTGTTTAGACATAACAAAAATATTTATATCAATAAATATCAACAAATAAATGAAGATTGTTTTTTTTTTTGTAAGATTTTGTAAATAATTTTTATTTCTGTTTTATTTCAATTCATTAATGCATTCATTAATCTTTTTTTTTTTTTTTTTTTTTTGTAGGACAATCTAATAAATAACTACTGTGTGATTGAACTGTGTCATATTTATTGAAAGCCATAACACAGCAGACTCACAGTGGAAAAGAAACAGATTTTGGATGAACCCCATGGGATCTAATCAGGGCCAGATTGGATAGGAAACCAAAACAAGACATGCCAGCCCCCAGAGAACACACCACTGGGAGGGGGAAACATGATATTAACAAATGGCCTCTGGTGACATAAGCTAAAGCTGCCCTTCTGAATAAACAGAGAAATTAATTAGTTAGAGTTGGCAGCATATGACAGAGGTTCAGAATGGCATATGGCATAAGTTTGCTCATTGCTGATGCAGTTTTGCCCTAGAGAAAGTGAGAACAACTAGGCTGATACAAAAATAAGCTGGATAACAAATACCATGATCTTATCTGTGCTTTTATCTGATGCTCAGAACAACACGAATTTTAAAACATGCTTTGCAGAATCTTTTCTCTAGAGGGCAGTAACTGACCAGGTGTGACATGTTAAAATTGAGACTACGCTCATTCTCACTAAACTTTTTCCTCAACTCTGAGTTGATTATATTAATATACGAATACAGCTTGTGGATGCAAAAATCGGTATTTAAAAAAAAACATATTAAAGTAAGGCTATCTCTAGAAATGTGCTCTGGTCAAGTCCTAACCGGATGCAATCTAAGAAGACTGATAATAAATTCCTTATTTGACACGTTTTAAACATCTTTTGATCTGTTAATATTAATATATATATATATATATATATATATATATATATATATATATATATATATATTTATTTATTTATTTATTTTTTTTTTTTTTTACAGAAAAGTATGTCAAAAAAGGTGCTTACACTGGGCCATGTATGGTACAGTGGCCGCCTATGTTGCAGCCATGGTAAAAAAAAAAAAAATGTCTGTCAGCTATCAAAAAAAAAAAAAAATTGCAGTCATCTAAACTTTAGACAACAGAATAAAAATACTGTACATCCAAAAAGTAGCTCAAAATCAAGTATCTTGTTAAAACTGCTGTGATGAAGAGATTGTACTCCTTTTTCACAGAGAATATAAGTAAATAAAGTGTCATCAGTCTAGCTGGTTTCTGATTGGAGGAACTGAGTGTCTCTCCTATGCACAGTGTATTTTTATCTGACAGGAGCAGGAGATAAATCAGCAACCACAAAATATCACAGATTTCCGAAAAATAATTCTATTCTCTGCAAATGTCACTTTTCTGGTAAGTATGGTCCAGTCAGCCGCTACTGGTAAATGTCATAACTTTCTGAGGGGCAAAAAGCATTCAAACTATCTGTGTATTATACTGAAAAAAAACTTTTAAACCAAATATAAACCACAAAAATATTGTTATATTTTTGGTTTACAGTGATGTTTTTGTTGTTGTTGTTGTTGTTTTAGAGCTCTTAACAGCATTAAGAGCATCTTAACTGTGACATATAATTGCTTAACAGTTTGATCATTTTTCTACTGTAGCTGTGATATAGGATGCTGATTTGTGAATAGGCTGATAGCTTGAAGATTTCTTTTGTGTATGTGTATTTTTCCTTGTCATCCTTAGAGTGTGCCACTGTGTGTTCTATAAGGTTGCAGTTCTGATATTTGCCAGTGAATAACTGCCGTCCCTCTGGGATTCTTTTAATCCTGTTAATGCTCTTAGATCAAACTGTGCCAAGAATCTGCTCAAAGAGCTGATATCTGCTAAAACTAATGGCTTCTGAGGACAAAAGAGGTCCTTTGTTCTCTGCCAGCGTCTGATTATGAAAACAATGTGCCAAGAGGTACGTAATTGAAATGTTGCTCACTGATAGACACAAAGCTTTTTGGATGCAGACTATTTCTGAAAGCGGCACAGGAACGTCTGTGCCACATACAGCTTTGACTTCAGCTGTGAAAGAAAGACTCCACTGACTCAACTTCACTGAGGATTCTAATTTAAGCACAGTAATGCCTAGAAACAATATGAATTAAACTTTTATCTGTAATTACAGGTAATATTAACAAAACAAACAGTTTTATTTTTTATATACTCACAGCTGCAGTTTGGATTGGCACTTGCTGTTATGAAACTGATCATAACTACATCTACATCTCCACTAGTTTTGTTTGATTACTAGATAATCGTTTCAAAAAGAGCAATTTCCAGCCATATACTATGTATTGTTTCAAACTGCATATTCAAGTAAAAAAAAAAGTGAGAATTAATTTCCTCTGTCATTTTCTCCTCAGCCTCCAGCTTAAGCCTGACAGAATAGTGTGAGTCACTGTTTTCCTTTGTGTTCATTGAACTTTGTGAGACTGACAAGACGTATAAGTCACCATCAGTGCTGGGAAGGTTACTTTCGTTTTAAAGCACAGCCACCACAAAATCAGACTTACTTCGAGATCTTTCTGAGGTAAAAAAAAAAAAAATTAAACTACAACAACAGATTAATTTAGTAGCTACTGTATGAGACTGTTTCAGATATCAAATATTTGCATAGTTATGAGAACACAGGCATCTAACAATGCCTTGGAAAATAACTGTTAATCTTAAAAAAAATAAAGCATATAGGCTACATAATAGAAAATAAACAGTTATCAAATAAGCGTGTGTCCTGTTCTGTGTCCTAAACTCCTGAAACACTGGTGTCTCATGTTTGAGCGCAGTCAATGCAATTTATGAAATAAATCAGTTAAATATTCAGATGTAACCCCCTTTGTAATTGTTAACATTTTCAAGTAGCTGTAATTTACAAGTAGTAGTTAAATTACAAGTAGCTGTAATTTAATTACACATTTTCTTCTCAGTAACTGTAACTGATTACACTACGTAATTTAGTTAAATGTAACTAGTTACTTCCCAACATTGTACAACTCCATTTCTACGAACTGATTATTTTAAGCTGCAATGTCTTTGTACTCCGGACGGTTTGGTTCTTTTTAATAAATATATCCCAGTCTTTTCAGGCTAATGATGGGCCGCCAGGTATGAGTCATTTTTGGGGATTAAATTAAGAGTGTTTTCAACGTGATAGAAACAGTGGTCTCTCCAACCCCCACAGTCTGCTCTAACCGTAGCTTGTCTGTGACCACAGGTCTGTGGGAGAGAACATCAGACGCATGGATATTAATGCAGGCTGAGTAGGAGTAGACTTCAAAGGAAGAAATGAGAGTGGGGGAGAGTGACCTGGACTTGGTATTAGGGTCCAGTTAATTTAAAATGGACTTCTTTGGCTTCCTTCAGCACACAAGGCTCAAGTCACTGACAGCCCACCTACACACCAGCTCACTCATCACTAGCAATATCAATGAGGCAATCATGTAGCTAAACATCATTTTGGCAACACTTTAAACTAAAGATATGGCACTATCTACTGACCAATCAGAAAAAAGTATTACAGAGTAATAAATGCATATGAATTGCTTAACTGTAATCTTTTTTTCCATGGCTTTACCTCTCAACAATCATAATGAGTAGGCCTACGCATTGCAGGTCATCACCTATTAATTGCTTAGCCGACTCGCTGCAAGTGAAGATTGGATTAGGAGTGACATAGCCCAGCCTACAGCCCGAGACACTTGGCTAGACTCCATCATCTCCACCATCCTACAGCAGTTTGGAAAATAGATGGATCAGTGGATGGATGGCAAGCCTGTGGGATGGATCATTCCTAAAACAATTAAGTTGAGCCCACCTTTCTCATTCCTCAAACTGAACTCTGGCTTTGTGTATGGCACACTTGGGGATGAATAAGTTGTTGACGTGGTTGTTATTCCATTTATAGGAAATTATTTTAAAAAAGTGGAGGATATGCAACATTTACTAGCTATATGTCTTGAACAAAATACTATGGTCCAGTGTTCTCTCCTAAAAAGTGGTGTCACAATAAGCAGCTTGAGGGAGGAGAAATGTAGTATATTCTAAGCAAATCCAGTGTACATTCTCCCGGTCTTACTAGGGTAGTCAGGGTGGCCTGTTTTTGACCATGACACAGCAACAGCACTTCACCCTGAGATAATGAGGGCTCTATTTTATCTTGTATGTGGGTAAGAAGGTGACATTTATATTACTGGGGCTAATGGAGAAGAAACACAGGAAGGACTATAGTGACACCGTCTACTCCCTGGTGAACTTGAGACTGTGCCCTTTCTTCTCTCACAGAGCTGGGTACTAGCTGGACTTTACTCGGCTATCTATCTGTCTCTCTGGCTAAGCTTTGTAAAAAAAAAAAAAAAAAAAAAAAATCAATAAACCATAACCAGGTCTGTAGTCACTTACTTCCTTTTACCATCAGTGTGCCTCCTCCCTCTGTACACCAACACACATACACACACACACACACACAAGGTCAGTACAAAGATCAGTCAAGTGTGCATATGTGTGTACGTATACCCTTTGGCTCATAGCAAAGGCAAACTAAATTAAGAGGAAAACTCATTTCCTGATAATTTACTTAGACAATCGGGGACGGAGAACTGCCCATTCTCTTTAAACGGAGGAGAGGGAATGAACTCAGAGTCATCATGGAAGACTGGTTCAGATTTAAAGACAGGAAATAAGATGTTGTGTTGTTACAGATGTTTGGCTGAAATTAAACGGTTGATGAATATATGCATAGGGTGGACAGAAGGCTCTCAGCCCTGAAGTAACCCCCAAATGATCCAGTAAATCTGTAATTTGCCTCAAAGAACTTATAACTGTGATGATGCCTTTGTGGCCATTTTGTCTTTTGCATAACTCACACAGAGTCTTAACTACAATAGAGGATTGTTCTTCTGCACCTGCATACTATTACACAATAACAATGGTCTGTCAAAATTAAATGTGATTTTTTTTTAAATAGTACAGACAAAAGAGTATACAACCAGTTATGTATAATATAATTAAAAGTGGTCAGCTTCGACTCCTTTAATATGTGATGGACTCCAATCTTTTAAGCGGAAGGAATTGAATGGATGACCACATGTTGGTTCATTTGGCCAGAAAAGAACTTGATGGTGACTAAGCCTGGTTTCTTTTCTCCATTTCTGTCACTGATGCAGTTTGGGTTCATAGCCACTGTCACCTTTTGGCCTGCTTATTTGTGGATACTTATATTTGGAAATATTATCAACTTGTTTGCACAGAAAATACTGGATGATCACATGACTGAATCAATAATGAACTGACTTTAACTGAATTCTAATATAATATAATATAATATAATATAATATAATATAATATAATATAATATAATATAATATAATATAATATAATATATTTACATTTTAGACACTGCAACATTTTATAATGGATTATAAATATATGATATTACAAGATATAAATTTACAGTTTAGGTATACGCTACACTTAAGAATTTGACACTTTTTGCTCTGCATTGAAAATAGTTCAAAGCCATAGCAGAATGTATTGCACCAAGCACACAGTAGTAAAGCTTTTTCAACAAATGGGTTGGGTGAGCGATTCAATGCCTCACCCATAAAGGCTTTACTAGCTTCTAGTATAACAATGTTATAAATAAAATAAAATTAAATAAAAATGCGTTTACAGAAAGGCATGTGCACCGTAAGAGAAAAATGCAGTGTGGTCTATGTCTCTCAGTGACCTCTTCCTATCCCACATGATAAATGATAAAGCTAGACACCAATTTTTTGTTCTCATGTGACAGCGCTGACAGCAGAGTTGATAGGTGGTCTGTTCTTGCAGGACTGCTGAATGTGTGCTTTTGAATAAAATCAACTCCAGACGCTGCAGACAGGCTGACGAGTCAAACTGTCATAAGACAAGGGTACACCTAAAGTCTAGGATCCTGTGTTCCTACATGTCTATTAGCTTTCATTCTTTAGACCTCAGGCCTGCTCTCATGTGAACCGAGGGTGGGCTGAAAATAAACACCTATTAAAGCCATTTTATTCCTGTTTTTCAGATAACCATGACAGCATGAACTCCCTGGACCATGTGCTTGGGAGATATTTTTGGCTTAGATTAGAGCACAGTAACCCATGACAGACACAAAAATATGCCGGAGGGGGCAGTGAGACATGGACATCACTTAATTTTTCTGACCACAACAACATACTTTAGTGCATCTGTGAGTCTAGCTACACGTGGATGTTTTATGGTTATCAGAACGGAGGATGTGGATTGTCTTTCTTTTAATCTGAGAAACAAGACATTGTGTGGCTGCAGGCCATGTTGGTTGTGAAATGTCCATGATATGCTGTAGTGGCATGTCCTACAAATCAATGTTTGCTTTTGACCAAAAAGACCTTTTATAACAAGCAGTGATTGACACAAAAAGCCAGATGAACTGCAGAACAATATCTTTAAATCCTTCTGTTGTCATTAATAAAGCTGGATTACAAACTTTTATGTGTTTCTGTTGTATTCTTAAATTATGCATTCATATTTTTATTTTTTTTTTGCGCTAATACCTCTTGCTCTATAAAAAGGGTGATTTATGGACATTCTCTTTCAGCAGCTCACTGATGAGTAAGTGTTTATAAACATAACCATAATAGGAAAGTAATTATATATATATATATATATATATATATATATGTTATCGTCAACCTTAAGGGTAGGTGAATTTGATTATATGGTTACAAAGGTGTTGATGCCATTTTATAACAATTAAAAATACATACTCATATAGACAGTCCCTGATATACTCCTATTAGTACCATAGCAGAGCAGTGGTTAGAATAATTGTATAGGTTTCATAAAAATGCAATGCGCTCAAATGCACAGAAGGATATTGACTTGAATATCTCACTGTACATAAACACATGCATATGAACAGACCTCAGTTGAGCAGTCATCCCAATAAATAGACTATCTCAAGCTATGTAACTCTAAACATACCATTCATGAATATGAATTGGTTCTGCACTTTCCATTAGAGCAGATAGTTCTTGTTAAAGATCCTCTCTTTCCTCACGGGCTTTGCAGCATAATCAGCAATCTCATCACTCTTCTCCATCCCTTGTTCTGGATTAGTTTAGAGTCACTCTGGAGGGGAAGACTAATAGCCTTAGTATAGGAGGAAAGCTTTTTTTGCCTCAACATTCATTGTTTTGAGTAATTTTTTTTTTTCTCAGTATGTGCAGATTGTTTAATGACCAGCACTGAACTGTATCATTACTGAATAGTGTTACAGTCAATTACATTAGTTTTAAAATAATTTTCCCCTCAGTTTGTCATAGTAACATGGTCCAGATGGTGGCAGACTTACGTCAACATCAAATTTGTGAGAAAATCAATTTTGGACCTTCTATCTAAGATGTGTGGAGAGATGTTATATAAGTTCAAGTTTAGAGGTGTAAAACAGAGTCAGTGTCACATTACCTCCCATTATATTTCTGGGTAAGCATTAACAACACTATTTTTAGTGTGCTAAAATGAAATTGATTTTTATGTTTGGGTAAATATAGAGTACCCCACAATGGGGATCTGTGCACCTCATTTGCAGAGTAGTGGTTTCACTGATCATACACTGTTCATTGAAGGAATCATTTTTTTATTTAACAGCACAGATCTGTGGTTTTTAAGGTTAGCATGAAATGAATGAAATGAAACTGAATGAAACTGTAAATATATATATATATATATATATACATATATATATATAGTGGGCATATAGTAGTGGGCATAGATAAATTTTTTTAATCTAGATTAATCCAAAATGCCGAAGGAATTCAGAATATGTGTGCTACCCAAATAAAAGTAAGTCTTTGAGAATGGGTTTCTCAAGCCAGGTGGTGCATTAGACCATATATATATATATATATATATATATATATATATATATATATATATATGGTGACAGAAGTTTCCCCAATGCAACAGAATGACAGTGACAGGACAATAACACAGATAATAAAAGAGTAAATAGGGAATATATATATATATATATATATATATATATATATATATATATATATATATATATACATATATATATAAAGATTTGCATAAAATAGAAATATGTAAAGATTAAGAGCACTATTTCTAATATATATATATATATATATTAAAAATTTAATCAGACTTTTTGAACAGCACAATAGATCAATAGTAAGTATTAGTAAGACGGAAAGTGTTGCCAGGTTTCATACAACAAAACTTGCCCAATTGCTTTGCAAAACTAGCCCAAACGAACCACGTTTTGAGGGGGTCCCCCAGTACAAATCTTGCTCCGGGGACTAAAATACACGAGGCTGGGGTCGCATCAACCCACAGATATGAAAAACAACCCTCGGTGACAGTGACAAAATAGACAATTCCACAGGAAAACCACAGACTTGGCAACACTGTGACGGATAGTAATGTCTACAATAGATACGAGCACTGTGGCTGTGCAACCTGAACAGCTTGACGTTGTCTAATTTGAAACAGTCTCCCTACTGCACTAATAGTAGTAAAGCTTTCCTCTGTGTATACATATTCTTACAAGTACAATTAGATGTATTATTTGTGTCCCCTTAAAAAATTGCTCTTGAGATATTTTGTTTATTGTCCCCCCAAACTGTTAGACGAAATTTACACCCCAGAAAGATATATAGATATTTAGATAGATACTATAGTTTACCTGGGCACTGAATATTCCAGTGTAGTATAACATGACTGCACTATATGAGGATAAGGTGGGGAGGGAGGTTACAAGAGCTTTTAGCCTATCACAACCATGCACATGGGAGTAAATCTCTCCTCTCTATCCCTTCTCTCTCTCTCTCTCTCTCTCTGTCTCTCCTTCTCACTGCCCGAGTGTGACTTAGCTGTGGCTCTGGTCTGCATGCACAGCAGTAGGAAGCCAACTGACACACAGTGATCATCTCTGCTGCCTCCCTGGTTAAATCTGCATGGCAACTTAACACAGAGATTACACAGAGAGTATTGTGTTTGACCAGCAACTACACAAATAGAGTAGATGTCTGATGCTTGCCTGGTGCTGGATTATTAGGAGGATCATTTCTCCAAAGCGGGAGAAGTGATTAGACATCAGCATGCCATTGGTTTCTCCATAGCAAGAGAGTTTAACAACCTCAACTCCTTCACTGATTCAGTTCTTCAAGCGTTCAGTTGTGTCCTCGCTGTGGTGCCTCAAGCTGAGCGGATGGTTCTCTCCAAGGACTCCTCGTCAGAGCAACAATGAATATTAACAGAGAAGGACAGCAAATCAATTAGGTGGATGTCTGGCTATCTGCAAAATTTGTACAGTTGAAGGTGTGTGCAGTTGCAGAAAGAAGGGAGAACTTTGGAAAAATCCCTTACCAGTGTGCTCCGGAAGAACTTGGCGAGATGTCCAAACCTTCACGTCTGGTCAAGCCCTCCAAGCAGTCCCGAAAGGAACCTCCAGGAAATCGCTCACACATGCTGGTCGTCGGGGAGAGGCTGATGAGGGCTGGCAGTGAGGGCAACCTGGTGAGATCCAGACCACCCCAGAAGCCTTCTGACACCAATCCAGTGGGTTCCAATCCAGGTATCATGCTTCCTAAATCTGATTGGCGTTAGCATTATCTTGATTATTTGATTAGATATTTGTGTCACTCTACAAAATATTAGACATATGACCACACACACACACACACATACAGATATGCTTACGGTTCTGCCATGAGTTTAGATCCGCCTGTCTGAGGAGCTTTTGTACGATATTCCTGACTGCAGCACATGAGTGCGCTTGTATACTTTGGCTGATGCCTTCTCTATATGGGGGGATTAAGACAGGGGTTTGACCCTCACTGTTCACTCTGCTGATTAGTTACATTCCCTCCTCATCATCAAATTATCTCACATCACTTGATCTCATTGGTGCTGATCAAACCAGCAACTCTCAGCTAGATTCACTAAGAGTTACATGTTTTTAAACAGTGACTGAATAGGAAGCTAAACACATGGTTGTATTTGTACTACCGATTTAAGCATAAAATGGTTCTAAATGATTTATGAGACAGGAGATTTTATCAACCTATGCTCCCAAATGATTTTGATGTACATTTACACTAGTTGGCTTTCTCTGCAAAGTTCTATTTTAAGAAATTAACAATGACATCTGTGTGCTTGTGTGCACTGTGTAATAGTTACAAAAAGATTGGAAAAATCTTCAGAGAGAAGAGCAGCAATGGGAAGCTCCCTCGATTGATGTCAGCAGTTGACTTATAAGTTGTGACAGTGCGGTTAGGCAAAAGTTTGAAGAACTGTCACCGCTCTAATTAGGTCAGTTTAGAAACCACATGGTAGCTAATGGGTGCAGGGACTGAGGCTTCTCAAATCAATTAATATTTTATCAGACACCTTCCACAAAAGACTTTCTTGTGGTTCATTACTGTAAACACACATTCATACATGCTGGTATTCCTATCTTTATGGGGACATTCCATAGATTTAATTGTTTTTATACTGTAAAAACTGTATTTCTATCCACTTACCCTATACCCTAAAATTACCCCTCACACAAAGACTACTGCATTTTTAGATAAAAAATATATATATATATCAATCATTCTTTATGATTTATAAGCTTGTTTCCTCGTGGAAACCAAAAAAACAAACAAAGTCCCCACAAAGTCAAAATCTACTGGTACTATCGTTGTGGTGTCATTTGATGGGTGCACACACACAAGATAAACAAGTGATGCACAGATACTATTGTCAAAACTCTACATTAGAACATTCAATAGCAAACACTTAAACTAATAACAAAACATAGACCTACTTACAGTAGCTGATTCAGAAGTGACAGATTGTCATAACAAAGTCAGAATTACCTCTTCTCCTAGGTTCATGAAACAGTTGTCCATAAAATGCGTTGCTGTTCTGTTGTAAGCAATCTTAAAGATTCCTGAATGCATCTACTTTTGGAAGGCCAAATAAAGTGATTTTGCTTTTGCCAAGATACAAACAGCATCTTCCTGACAAGGCTGCTTCAACACTAACTGTGGTTACTGAAACAACGCCTTCTTTCTTTGCGTAATCATCTGGGCGGCATTACGCAAATATTTCCATATGTGGGGACGTGTTTGAATGAGCAGTTTTAAGAGTCTTAACTTTGAAAAATATCTCTTTGGATTTTAGACTTTAGTCTTTGCAACTTTACAGATCTTCTACATTCACCAAGAGCTTGTAATACTCCAAAGAGAAAGGGACATTTTTAATCACATCGTAATCACATGTCGGTCCAAACCCGTAAAAGCTTTTATACACAATTTAAGATATTTTGGACGAAAACCAGGAGGCTTGAGACTGTCACGATTCTGCCTTCATTTCCTGACTTTTCTCTAGTCTTGAGGCAGGATCATGACAGACCCGTGTTTTCTGTGTTGTCTCGTCCCCTTGCCCCGCCCCCTTGTTATCCTAGTCTTGTCGTGATTGCCTTATCTGTGCCACCTGTTGTGTCTTAATTAGTTCTCCTATTTAGATCCCCTAGTGTGCTCTGTCTTTTGTCAGTTCATTGTGATTGTTTCCACATTGTGAGATGCGTTTTTACATGTTCCTGTGAAGTATTGTTACTCAGTGTTGCTCTTGGAAGAAGACGTTGTGAGACCTGTTATTTGTAGTTAGTGTTCTTGTGTTTCGAGTCTTTGTTTATCGTGTCTTGTTAAGTAGTCTAGTATCTGCCCTAGTCTTTGTTTTCCCCCTCGTGGGTTTTGTTTTCCCCTTTTTGTGTAATAAATCCTGTGTTTAGTACATCCTGTCTGTACTTGAGTTCCTCCTTACCCCTCCACATGACAGAGACTGTCCCATAGACTGCCAAGTAAGTTATACTGTCAAGGTCCAGAAAAGTATTAAATGAACCGTCAAGTGGTTCAACCAGGACATTATGAAGCAACGAGAATAATTTTTTGCTCAAATAAAACATGACTATATTCAACAATTCATTTCTTCTCTTTTCCTGTCCGCATCACCGTGGTGCTATTTTGGAGAATATGAGTTGGACCCAGACAGGGTACGCTCTTCTGTGTCAGCCACGTCACATGGATATGTATTTACGCTGTGATTTGAAAGGAAACAGCGCATCCTTGTAGCACTGCTGAGACAGAAGAGCGTATGCTGCCTGGGTCCAACTCATATTCTCCTAAATACTGGAGATGAATTGTTGAATATAGTTGTTATTTTTATTTGAGTACAAAAATTATTCTCGTCAATTCATAACGTTATTGTTGAACCACTGATGCCAGGTGGACTTTTCTGACAATGCTTTTCATACTTTTCTGGACCTTGAAAGTGTAACTTACTTGGAGGTCTATGGGACAGTCACAAGCCTCCCGGTTTTCATCCAAAATACCTTAAATAGTGTTCAGAAGACAAACAAAGCTTTTAGAGGTTTGGGGTTAAGTGATTAATGACAAAATGTACATTTTGGGGTGGAGTATCCCTATAAAGTGATAGTGACAGTTGTACTTTATTACTAAAGAAAAGTATTTTAAATTATATATGTTCTTTTAAAATCTAACAACAAAAGCTTCAGTGTTTCCACAAAAAAATAAAAAAAATAAATAAATAAAAAGCACAACACTGATAATAATGAGAAATGTTTTTTTTTAGAGCAACAAACTACTGAAGACTGGATTAACGTCTGCTGAAAATTCAGCTTTGACATCACAAGAATTCATTATATTTTTAAATATCTTCAAATAGAAAAATGTATTGTACAGTGTAATTATAAAAATAAAAATACATATTTTTTTCAGTATTTTCTAAAAATCCCCAATCTTTTTAACGGTAATATAATTATATTTTTTATCTGTTACTACATGCTTTTCATTAGATTGTTATTTGCTGTTTTTGAGTATGTGTGAATATATTTTAGTATAGTGCCTATTTATGTTATCAGTCTCCAGCGACTTCCAAATGCCAAAATAGTTTTCTTTCACTTCAATGATTTTTACTCACACTGCTTGGAGAGGTATGAGATTGAAGGCACAGCCCTAGGACCACTGTCCCCTGCTGTCCCCCATTCCCTCAGTCAGGTCTATTAAAACAGAGATTTATCCCAGAGACAGCACCAATCCTGCCACACCGCTGCAGATACAGTACATGACATTTCCACAGGCACAGAATCCAACACCACGTGGACTCTTAGAGTTCTTTCTACCCTCAGAGGCTCCAAATGTGCTCCAAGAGATTCCTCTGGAAATCCTGCAGCTCCAATTGCCTCCATGAACTCACATCTAATTTTAAAGCCTCTTTTCTTGTGGATTTGTGCAATGAACTGCAGTTCATGTTTATGAAGAATGTATTTTTTTTCTATTCAGCTGAACTATAAAATGCATTTTTAGCAAAAGGTGCACCTGAGATATCACACCTGTTTTTGTTACAGCCTAATGCTATCTAACGGGCAACAATTATTATTCTTTTTTTTAATTATTAAAAAGTTGGGGGTGTTGCCTTTCATTTTGTAGCCAATCAGGATGGTTGTCACATCAGTTTGAGTGCAACAGTGCAACAGTCAGGTTTTGGAAATAAAAATTCTATTCATTTTCACTGTCAAGGGATTGATTTTAAACAATGACTTATAAGAGAGATCAACTGTGAGATCTATGATATATGCTTTTGTTGCTTTTGTTTTTTCTTTAAAAAAACTGTGTTCACCAATAGTTACCCAAGATTACCCAAGAAAAATAGTTTATACTTCTCTCTCATTTTTAATTCAATATTATAGAAAGAACTTTGTCTTTCAGCCCAATTTTCTAATACTTTTTCAAAACCCTTTGGTGCTCTGATTTTTTTATTTTGTGCTAGCTTTGGGAATGAAATGAGAAATATATTTCAAAAGCAAGTTACATTAATAAGTAGGCTACAGAGGTGTAGCGGGTGAGGAAATGCTTTGCTAGGTTGGAGATCATTTGGGCCTCTCTCTGCTAAATAGGGTGATAACATTCGCCTACTTTACAGCTGTATAGGAAAAATGAAAAGTTCTCAAAAAAGCTTTTCTTTATGATATAGTTCATGCTTATTGCACAATCAGAGCTTAAGAAAAACAGGATGCTTTTTTAAAGCAACACACTCCTATTAGGAAATGTCACTTTAGTGACTTATCCTACATGCAAAATGTTTTCGTCAAAGCTTAAAATTTCACTTAATCATCCTGCTAAAGAGTTACTGCTTATTGTACGCAGAAATTAATTAATGTGTAACTTAATTTTTATGCTCTGCAGTTATATAACCTCCCTGCATCTGCCACTAAAGCACTAATGTAATACAGGAATAAGCCAGATCTTCATGTGCCATTATGTCAGCGTAATCATCAGGAAGCAATATGGTTTGACATCAGTGTGATCTCACACAGGAAGTGTGCCTGGCTTGTCCCATTCCTCTCTGCTGCCCTGTCCAACCTCATTTTTGTCCCTGCCACCAGCTTAGCTCTATGGCCTTCTCACAGCTTTGAACCAAACAGTTCAGAAAATATACAGTATGCAGAGCACAACAGTCTAAAAAAAAAATCAATGTTGGTAATCATGGAGCTTATTTTTTTTTTCCAAGATTCAACCCTATGTCCACATTAACATTCCTGTCATTCATCAGCACGTTCTGCATGGAAGAACTGCAGAAAACCGGTTAAAACACTGACCACTTCTGTGCAATTTTCTGATAATGATTTGGAGTTTAAAGCTGCTGTGAGCATGCCTTCAGTCTAATCTCCAATAAAGTCCTGTTTGTCTGGTAATGCAGTAGCTGAGCCCAGGAATATCAGTGCTCACTGTTGTCAGAACCACACGACTTCAAAACCTGAGTGGGCCAAAATCCACAATGCAGACTGCTAAGCTTGGCCTCTTCTGGTGGAGTTATTAAAGATACACATTCCCCCCAATTAAAACTGTCTATAATGAGACTTCTAAGAGAATTGATTTCATACTCATTATAGTCAGGAAAGACAATTCATTACAGACCATTTGGCAGCTGGAGTTAGTCTGTTTAAAATAATAATTCTATAGAGCTGTTGTGAAAGTTTATGTTCTATTTCAGTTGTTAGTCAAGCCACTTTTTATTGTGTTTTATTTAAAGCCTGAGATGTGAATAAAGTTAATCTAGGACAAACAGCCATTCACAATGTAACAGGTTGAAGTGTTGTAACTGGCAGGATTGGTGTGCAATATTAAATGGAGAGCATTTCCTGAGATTTTCCATTAAAATATGTGGAGGTCATGTATTATTAAAAGAAATGCCATGGTTTGGTTTCTCTTTCCGCCTCCTCTCTTTCTCCATAGTGTATGTAGTTTTTTGCTCTGCACACACACAGAGAAATGAAAAGAGATGCTTTCTCAAAGTATGATTTTTATTTTCTTTTTCTGGATAACACCAGATAGCTGGTTTTATTATATTTACTGTATTTTTTTTTAGGTTACAGTCATGCCAATTTATCAAAAGTTACAGTGAAAGTACAGTGCCTACAAAATTTAAATAGGTGACAGGGGACCCAGCATAAGGAGACATGACCGGCATACTTAAAAAAAAAGACCTTAAACACTTTAATGATGCCAAATAAACTATGGATACTGGACAGTAAGTAACAAAACTAATTATGTTATTTTTATTTTATTTTTTACAAATGTAAGTTAGTGGACCGAACATAATGATTTTAAATTATGTTCCTTTTAACAAATAAGCTTTTTTCCTGCCAGCAAAATAATTGGCAAGCCATATATTCATGAATGAATGTAGATTAGTAGAAGTAGAAGGCTAAATGTATTATAATGTATTATATGTATTTTTTTACTTTGGTCTATAAAATTTTTGCACATTATACAATTAGTACAATGTATGCTTTTTATTTATTTATTTATTTTATTTTATTTTATGGAGGAGGAGATATTTGATGTCTATGTGAAATATATATATATATATATTTATTATTATTATTATTATTATTATTATTATTATATCTGATGCCATTTTAATCCAACTACAAGGATTAGAGTTTTGGCCATGATAAATTACTTAAAGGTGCATAATGAGCCAAGAACAGACTAATGCACATAATTTGAACTCTTTATTACTGCCGAAGCCTGTACACATTTTTCAAGTATATCATAGTACAGTTTATTATGTGCATTCTCATTTGAATGCACATAATAAGTATTGCCCAGTACTGAACACCGAATACGTCATCTTTATGCTTGACTGAAACTGTCCTTTTAGATAACTCTAACAGATGCTGTCGAATCACAGAAGCATCTTGTGGCTGTCACACAAGGACAACACTAAACTTCCCAATGCTTCAGCTGCTGCCAAACAAGCCAGATCTAACTGATCAAAAGCCAATGTCTTGAAAACGCTGCACTGTTTCTCTTTATATGTGTTTGGGTTCTTCATGCCTCATCCTTGTCTCGACTTCCAGTAATGTTTTGAGTGCTTTTTCATTTTCTCATATAATTCTCTGTATCTTTGCAACCAGCTGAATCATAGAATTGAATTCTGTAAAAGTCCTTCTGTTCTAAAACAAGTATTATATGATGAAGCTGAATCCAATGTAGCATAATATTAATCTTGGGATTTCAGCCAGGGCTAAATTATGGATTTAGATTAGATTTAGATTTAGATTAGATTTGTCACTGGTTAATTAATAACCTGCCCAGAATGGCTGGTAACGTGGTACACTGTCTAGTCCACAAGCCGCTAGCTATGATGTCATGTTTTGCAACAGCAAAAAAAAAAAAAAAATCCCCATGGCTCCCTATCTCTGTGCTTGTCTTAGCCCAGCCAGGAGCTCTAAATAGGGGCAAGCAGCAGAGAAAAGATCCTTCTCAGGACCATAATGAATTTCTCCTCCTCTCATCTGTTCTGTTTGTGATGTGCGCTGTACACGCTCACTGAGAATGTAGTGAACCATTGCAGCATGGCAGTCCAGAGGAGTCTGCTTCAGGGCACAAGTGAACTAGATCAATCAGCTTGGCTTTGTCAACCTAGAAGAGCCCTCCACCGCCACCGTTACATCTGTGTCCCTGCATGCACTGCGCTGCTCTTAGGTGTCACATCCTTCTGACAGCCTTTTTGTTTTAAATCAAAACACTGATGGAGACATTTCTTCAAATACATCCTTTATGTCTTCTACAAATGCATAGTTTAGAATAATTTTTACAAGAAGTCTCTTATGTTTAAGACTTTATTACAGTAAAAACAGCAATACTGTGAAATATTATTACACAATTTTTTATGTATTTTAAATGTAACATATTCTTAATGGCAAAGCTGAATTTACAGCAATTATCATCCCGTCTTCAGTTACATGATCCTTCGGAAATCATTTTAATATTCAGATTTGGTGCTTAAGAAACATCTCATATTATTATCAGTTTTAAAAACAGCTGCATATTATATGATAGACTACCATAAGGTTGGGACATAAAAAGATTTTTAAAAGTAAAAATGATACTCATTTTCAACAATACTATATGAAAATACTTTTTTTCCAGCAAAGACATAAAAAAAATTATCAAATTTAGAGTAAAGACAATTTCTAAAGTTTCAAGATTTCACATATAGGCTAAATCGTGTTCTTTTATTTATTTTTTTATATTTAACATCCTGAAATCATTCTAACACTGATTATTTATTTATATATATATATATATATATATATATATATATATATATATATATATATATATATATATATATATATATATATATATATATATATATATATGATTATAATATATATTCAAATAGAAAAAAAGTGTAACATTTAACTGTTTACAATTAAATACAAATCATACTCACCCCATTTTTAGCGATAATATACTTATATTGTTTTTCTGTTATTACCTGCTTTCAGGTTGATTGCAATTTTTTTAGTCTTTTTGTTTTAGACTTGTTCGATCTATAGAACTACTGTAAAACAAAGCCACACATGTACATTGACACTGAACAAAGCTGAGTGATGCTGTCTTGCAGTTAATTCTCCTTAAGTCGAAAGAGTTTCGGGAGAGTGTCTTGTATCCTAGAGACATTATGTATTTCCTTATGGGTTAGCTTGGAAACAGAATACCATTAGAGAAGATCTTAGAAGTGTAAACTTGGCTGTGGCAGTGCTTAAGTCTCTCATTGGTTGAATAAAGCCGACCTGCTCAGGGACTTTATCTGTGTTGTTTGTGTCTGTCTAATGGCGCTGAAAGAGCAATGACTAAAAATATGATGTCCTCTGGGCAGCCCTTCATATAAATGTCAGTTTTGCCCACTGGACTGTATAGTTGGTCTTCTGTTATCACTTTGTTCTCTGTCTTTCTTTTAAATGTTAAAAGTGGCTAGAGAGAATGGATTTGGATGTGAGAGGAAAGTTACATGATATGAAAAAGGTAAGTTTGAAAAATGCTGGACATTTCGAACAAGAACACTCTCAGAAAAAAACTTTGAAAGCTGTCAGTAGGGGAAGTACCTTTAAGAACTATTGTGTACTTTTAAAGGAACCAATATGGACCCTTTAGGTACCAACGTGTTCCTTTGAAAAGGTGAGCTGTAAAAACGGTATGGTTCTCGCCATAATTTAAAAAAAAATGGATAATAGCTATATTATAAAATATTTTAATTTAGAAAAGTTTTAAAAGCTATTCAATTGTATAATGGAGACAGTATCATTGTTTTCAAAGTTGATAATTATAAGAAATGTTTGTTCAGCAACAAATCATCATATTAGAATGATTTCTGAAAGAAGACTGGAATAATGGCTGCAGAAAGTTCAGCTTTGCTTCACAGAAATAAAACTATTTCATCACAGAAAAACAGATATTCCAAATTGTAACAGCATTTCAAAATATTTGTTTCCGCTGTTTTACTGTATTTTCGATCAAATAAATGCAGGTGAGACTTTAAAAGAGTACAACATCTTAACAACTCCAAACTTTTGAACAGTACTGTATAATAAAATAATGTTTTTAATATATTATCTCATTGTATATTCACTGTTGTTTTGTTGCCTTGTTGATTCTTTGTTTTTCACACTGTATCTGTGGATGAACAGAAAGAGAGGGTGGAGGAACCAGCGGAAATTAATTATTAACTGCAACAAGCAAATCTTTTCCAATTCCTGCACACAGTGGCAGCTGTTGGAAACTTTATATGAAAAACAATGCATTTTTAGATTTTTAGCGTCTTCTGGGAAACATCTTGCTCTCCCAGTTCATTAAGGAGAGGATAGCAAGAGATGTAACAGAATCTGCCCTACTCTCCTAAGCTTTGTTTAAAATGCTGATTGTTGTCTGTTCAGGGTCACAGGTAGGGCTTGTTGCTGAAAAACGAACCCCTTGCTGACAGAACGAGAGCTGTGCTTTGAAACATGAAGGAAATCTCTTATTTGCTTTTATTGTGTTCTTTGTCTTAAACCTCTGGTGCCGCAGCCTGTGTCCAAACACTCTGGAACCACAAACATAAACACTTCTTAACTAATTGTCTAGGCATTAATCTCTCTGTCACCACTGTCCTATGCTTGCTGATAGTAGACAAAGGTGAGGTTTCAGGACCAGGAGTGCCATTAGTCTTAAAATAGACCCTCCTTTTTGCTGCATTTCCGATTCACACATAGTCTAACTTAGACAAATTTCAGCTCAGTAGTGCAGAGAGTAGAGCCGTGGTTTGAGCAGTGGGCGAGACACTCATATATTTAATAGAGGGAGAGGCAGTGTGAGCCTCACACCGAACAGGATACACATGCAAACTGACTCGGAGGACATTTAGAGCTGGTGAGTTTTTTTGTAGGACTGAATTACCCCTATAAATGTCAAATCATTTATGAGCACACATTTCATAAACAGTGCTTTGGGATGCTTATGTTTTATGTTTGTATTGCTGCTTTAGAACTCCTTGCAGATATTGAACTTTGTCATTGAGATTTATACGGCATGTTTTAACAACCAGAACCAGACTGTTGTGTGTGGCGAGTGAAAGTGCTGCAATCATGTGGACTTGAGCATTTCTTGCAAAGCTTTTTGTCATTGAACCAGTGTAAAGGGATATTTCAGATTTTAGCGATATATAATTTTTGCATGATAAGTATGTTGATGGTGAGTGTGTTAGACTTTGTATTATATTTAGCAATCTACCTGACTCTGTTGTACTGTTGTATTTAAGGTTAATAGTGTTCCTGTGGCTCAAGTGGTAGAGCATAGCGTTAGCAGTGAAGGTTGTTGGTTTTATTCCCAGGGAACACATGTTAAACTGTTAGCCTGAATGCACTGTAAGTCGCTTCGGATAAAAGCTTCTGCTAAATGGAATCAAAAATAGGCTTCACAGTTTCATTTCTGAAAAGGTTTCAGCATGGTTTTCACGATATTTATTGTGGTGTGGAGCAACTATTCCCTCCTTAAAATTCAAGAAATTTTTTCTTGTTCCTTTTCTCTGGAAATATTTTAATCATGCTTTATTTTGGCAGATCACGTGTGTGCTTGTATGGTTTAATAAGAGGAACAGTGTTCCAGCTCCATCTGCTATGCTTTGAAAAGACTGACACTGGCTTAATGAAAGTGTGAAATATACAAAGGGGAGTGTTGCTCACCTCATTTGCAGTAAAGATGTTATTTTTGTCATATACTCTCACACATGCAGGCCAAGTTATCATTTCTTGCATAACAAAGCAGTCACATCAATTTAATAAAAAGTTTAGTAAATAACTCTAGTAGGAAATTACGTCTGATTGTTTTACGGTCTGTCAAAAATGCAATGGAACTACCACGTTCAAGGCCCAGAAAGCTAGTAAGGACATCAATAAAATAGGACTCTCGTGAATGCACATTGCGGAATTAAGTAGTTATTTTTGTTTTCTTTGCACACAAAAAAGTATTCTCTTAGCTTTATAAAATTAAGGTTGAACCACTGATGTCACGTGAACTATTTTAATGATGTCCTTACTACTTGTGTGGACCTTGGATGTGGTAATTCCATTATATGCAGAATCAGAAAGCAATCGAATTTCATCAAAATTACTTTAATTTGTGTTCCAAAGATGAACGAAGGTTTTACAGGCCTGGAACGACACGAGGGTGAGTACTTAATTACAGAATTTTGTAGATTTTGAAAGATTTAGCACTGCATCACTTGCTCACCAATGGATCATCTGCAGTGAATGGGTGCCGTCAGAACGAGAGCCCAAACAGCTGATATAAACATCACAATAATCCACAAGTAATCCACTTACTTCAGTTGATCAATTAACATCTTATAAAGCAAAAAGCAGCATCTTTGTTGTAAACAAAATCATCATTAATAAGTTTTCTACTTCAAACTATTGTCTCCTAGCTAAAATATGAGACAGCTAGGCCTCTCTATAATATTTATATATTTCTCCTGAATCTTGTTTTTTTTTGCTTTCATTTTTGTATAAACTATTCATTTTGTTCTGTTCAACTGCAGTGTTTATAACAGACTCCTTCTCTCCTCAGAATGTTTAAAGCTACACTATTCAACTTTTGGCCCACTAGTGGTTGAAGCATAATAAGTAAGTTACTTGCGGAAAAACATTGTATTGGTAATGTGAGTTGGGTTTGGTTGTGCTCTTCTGCATGGATGAATCTGATGACGTTTTTTGAAGTGTACTGGTGTTTTAAAGATAATCATATTATCAGAGCAAATGTCACATGCTGGAAGTATCTCCACTGCCCCTTTCAATATATACAAAGAAATCCAATCGTTATAACTGGATGTGCACTCAAAAATAAGCAGACTGACTGTTTGACTGTTTGAGGTCAAAAGTACTCATGGATGAATTGTTCACACTACGATCTATGACATGCATTTAGAAAACAGATAGAGTAATGTTCATTTCATGCCGAGTCTAAAGTGGAAATCTCTTCAAATGAATCAACTGAGATTTCAATATAAAAACAAAGTATAACGTTTCAAAATAAAACAGGATGTCATTTCAAAATGCTCTGCATAGTAGCTAGAAAATAAACCAGCAGTTACAGGCACATAAATAATGGTATGAGTAAAGAGTTGACTATGCCAGAGTAACCCGCAGACAGTGTCACAGTACTGAAATCAGGGTTCAGATATTTGTGATACATCAACAGAGATTTGTGTCCTAATGGAGTAGAATGCAGGGCTCTACTGTGGGCCAGCTAAATGGTCTATGAAATAGCACTAGTTGATGAGGCTTAATTGTTGTTGAGGTCTGCTGAAATGCTGATGGCCATGCATCAGCCCAAATCTTTTGAGCCGAGGCATTTGTGTGTGTGGGCGCTGGATGGGTTGCATTCCACTGCTTTGCTGACTTAGAGAGGATTTGTATTTGACGTGATTGTGCCAGCCCTGAGTTAGAGAGCAGAGATGGCACATTCAGTATTTCCAATAACAGGTGTGGGGTTTATACTGCGACTGTGGGAGGGTGAAAGCATCAAAATGTGTTTGTGAAATACTGAATAACCAAAGTCATTTGAATCAGCTGTTAATTATCCAAGGTTAATGTTAACTGTTAACATGCAACAGTGTGGCATGTGTTTGTACAGGAAGTATTTAACAGTAAAAACAAAAAACAAATCTTTCTTCATTTTATTAAAATTACATATGTGATTATGAGGAACTATAACAGTTTAGATCGGGGGATTTGTACTTGCATTGTACATTTTGAGGGATCGATAGAGAGAGAAAGAGAGACTGCATACTGCATACTATAAAATGGCCTGTAATAAAATGTGTATAGTGTATTACAATATTAATGTATTTACGTACTTTATGATGTTTACACTCCGATTCCATTACAAATATTCATTACTGATGTAGAGTTTTATACTTGTGCATTGCATTTTAACTTTACTTGATACATTTTAATGTGGGAAAGACGATGAAAAATAGTTGAGTACAGTTCAGTATAAAGTATTTCGGATAAATTTTCACTTTTTCTTACAAAAATGACTATGATATCAAACAGTAATTCTTGGACCCTCTGTAAATATGTTCATATTCACACTCATCTACATCTTAGATGACCTGAAGGTACAATTTTGAGCAAATTTTCATTTTTGGATAACTATTTTTTTAAAGACAGGGCAAAACATGCCTGTTTTAAGGAGGAAATTACTGTTTTAGTATAGCCTATAGCACCCTTAAAAAAAGCTGCCCGGAGACATTCGTTGATGTGTTTATGTGCCATTTTCTTAACGCTATTGATGATGCACTCTGTCGGTTCAGATGTAAACCTGCTTCTTAAAAAACAATGAAGTAACAATCACCGAAACCCATAGCATTTTATGCAGTGCATCACATGTGTAGATACTGCACTGGCCTGCCACATTGCTTACACAGTGTGTGATATACTCTAATGAGCTCTCTCTCTCTCTGCACATGTCCATTTGTATTCTGTCATGTCCTAGAACCCTGGTTCAACTCAGCTGAATTTCACACACCAGTATTTACACTCCTTTGACAATCTAATGCAAGCTTGACTCATGAATCATGCATGTCGGAGAACAAGACTGCAATTTGTTCTGAGCTTGGAGGGAACAAGATATAATTTTTTAAACATCAACTTCACCATCCCCTCAGCGCAGTAGTTCCGGTAAAACGATGAGCTTGCTGGAACGGTCTGAAGACATTCATGTTGAGTTGCTAAATATCAGCTGAGAAGCATTTTTGTCACTTATCCTACTTAGAAAAACTGGGTTGGGATAAGATCTACTCACAAGATTTAATAATTCAACTAGTTGGTCTGTTCACTCCATAGACATTAACTATGACTAAAAGGTCCACTCCACAACTATAACGACAACAACAAGGAGGAACAACATCGTTGGAATCTTAAACACAAAAAAGGACTGCATCTTTTTAGATTAGATTAGATTCAACTTTATTTCCATTATGCAGAGCTAATGAAATGCAGTTAGCATCTCACCAGAAGTGCAAGGATATAGTGTTTTATATACATAAGTGCAGAGTAAGTGAAGCTATGATTTCTATTGTAAAGGGATATAGTTCACACAAAAATGTAAATTCTGTCATTAATTACTCATCCACATGTCATTTCAAACCTGTAAGATCTTTCTTTATCTTCGGAACACAAATTAAGATATTTTTTAGCTTTCTGACCCTCCATAGACAACAATGGAACGACATGTTCAAGGCTCAGAAACGTGAGGACATCGATAAAATGGTCCATGTGACATCATGGGTTCAACCTTAATTACCGAAGCTACAGTATGAGAATACCTTTTGTGCTTATTTATTCAACAATTTCTTCTTTAATATTAATTTATACCATTTGTGTATTCATAAATTTGTGGGTGGGTTGCAGCTGAATACCGGAAAGGAAAGGGCAAAGTATAGAGTTGCAGCAATACATCATAGTGTTTTAGTTTTAGATGAGGAGAGTTGGTTTAGGTTTATTGTTAGTCTGTGTGAATTACAAGGGGGCAGGAAAAACAGTCAAGGTCAAATGAATGGAAAAGGCTATGCAAGGGAGACCTGGGGTGGGTGATATTTCCTGCCTGTGTTGATGCTGGTGTCCTGCTAAGTGTACTACCAAGTTAATGGAAGATTCCTATGTTCTCCACTCATAGAATAGCAATGAAAAAGGGGACTTTATTTATTTATTTATTTATTTTGAAGAGATTAGGGTAACTCAGCTTTAATGTTTATCTATATTTGAGTCCACTCCAGACACTAAATGTCTATGCTTACATAAACATCCATTGGTCTCTGTATAGTCAATTCTCTAATGATACGTTCCAATCCTTGATGGAAAGCAGAGGTGAACAGCCCTTTTTTTTTTCTTTTTTTTTTTTTTGCTCACTAAAAATTCAGTTTGTTTTAAATATGCTGTTGCTACACTGAGAGACTGATATTCTTGGCTAATAAAGCACTACAGGTTTCTATGGAACCTACCAACTTTAGACTGTGAGAGGGGCTACCAAAATAATTGCAAGGTCATGGAATAAGTTTTACAAAGGAGGTACAGTACATTCCTCACAAAGTGTGAAGCTCAAAGGTGGCCAAGAACAACACTCACACAGACTCCTACCATATTACTAGATACAGAGACTGCGGCTCGGCATTATCAAATATTTCTTAAGAACATTTCAATCAGAATTTTCATTTTCATGTTACAAATATTTTTTTTTTTTTACATTTTTACTTAATTTACTTTTTCCAGGTTTGAGGAGCCATGACATTTGAGAACTGTCAATATTATTTAACACTAGATGGCACTGAAACATTATGTTAAAAGATTGGAAGTAAACCATTTAGTCATCCAATGCCTGATTTCAGGGATTAGCTTCACTATTTGAATGTTGTATTGTTGTTTGTCACTTGTACTCTGTGCTTTTTATAACTGAGGATCTGTTCGAACAAGTTAGTTGGTGAGAATGATGGTTGTGTTGGTTTTATTTCATTCACACAGTGTCCCTTCAGTTGCTTAACTCTTCAGAGCATTTATTGCTGGATTATAAATGAACGCAAAACACAATTTGGGATTTAAAAGATAAAGCAATTCTCCCATAACAGGACAGAGAGGTAAGTATGCAAAGCTGCTTATCAAGGTTAGCACAGGCACCAACACCTATGATTCAAGTGCTGTAGTAAAAACTGGTTGAAAGCAAGTCATTAAAAGTCCCACATTTTATGACTATTCAGTTTTACATAATACTTCAGGATTCTCAGCTGAAGACACCACACTGAATACTAATCGCAGTACACTGCAGTCTAAACATTCAACGTACGGCAGACGGGAGACACAAAATACTCTTAAGCATGTCCGTTATGTCAAATGCCGTAATTAGGACATTCACAATGCCAGTTAGAAGTTAATTTGCAGTAAGGAAACATTTTCCTTGTCACACAAAAATTTGGGAAGACAAATAATGTCCTTGCCTGAAAAATCATTGTCTAACTGTTGAACTCATGACTAAGCCTGTTCTGTATCATTAACGTTCCACTCACTATTTGTTAACTAACTAACTAATATTATATATGTATTATTATATAATATTAAATAATATTAAATGTATATTATTTTCCAAGTCTCTTATGCTCACCAAAGAAACATTTATTTGACCAAATACACAAATACATATTTTAAATAATTTTAATATATATATATATATATATATATATATATATATATATATATATATATATATGTATTTATTACTGGGGTACATTTTCTTCAGCCATTTCTCTAGTCCCATGATCCTTCAGGAATCATTATAATAAATTCTAATAGATCTAAAAGAATCCAATTAATCAGAATCAGAATACTCTGATGAGTAAAAATATGGGGAAAGAAAAAAAGGAGATATAAATATTGTTTTTGTAAGGTTTTAATAGTTTTTCTATATATATATATACATTTGAATTTATGTCATCACACTCTTGATCACAGTTTAAGTAGGTGAACCAACTACTACTGTAACTTTGTCCTTATTACATTAGATGTTTCCATGAAGTTTTGGTTATTTCTCATATTTCCTATTTTTGTTATAGCAGTTTTGCATCTATAGATTTTGTGTCTACATAGCTTTTTCCTGTTTTACCTCATTTCTAAGCACACAATTCTCATGAAAGAGGCAGAGGAATCAACATTTCATTTTGAGAGGGAAGCACTCATGATGCTAGGCCCGCAAATCCCAAAACCTCTTGAAATCATCCACGCTCATAGCTTAGTGTGGATGATGAGACATTAGTCAAACACAGTTTGACGTCCTGCATGTGAAACTTCAGATTAAACGTCAGAGTGAGACTTTTAAATTGTAAATGGCTAATGTTGTATGGCTGTGCCTCAGCATGACCACTTCATAATTTCTAAGTTTTGGAGATACAGGTTTGTCATCCAGTCCCATGTGCATAAACAACATCTGTGAGTGGAGAGAGGATATCCTCTCCATAAAGTGACCTCACATGCTTGGAAAATGACAGACAATGCCTGGATTTTCTCCAGTGGTCTGTTTCACTGAGGAAAGTTTTCCGAGGAAGTGAAAGGATATAGGGGAAGGTTTTTAATAATCCATACACTTGGAAATGGATAACATTAAAAGACCATTAAGGGGAGAGTTTTACTGTGGAATAAATTGGATGCAAACATAGAAAGTTACCCAGAGGGGCTTTGCAAGACCACTGGAGATAATGTTGGCTCATCTTTTGTTCATCTGAAGTAATTAAAAGACAATAAAAATATAATGTAGATGATGAATGGATAGATGAGCGAATGGAAAGATACAACATAAATGCTTCAATAATTCTCACAGATTTAAAAAACAGCTCACTGTGATACAACTGCCATAACACAAAATGTCATTTATTCATCGTCATACTCTTTCTTCGAGCACAAATTTTTGTCCAATGTAATTCTTAAATATACAAAATTATGTTATGCTATGTGTTAGATTGTATGCTATGCTATGCTATGTTATGTTGCTTATTTATTTCTTTCTTTACATTCAAAAGTTTGGGGCCAGGATTTTTTATTTTTTTATTGATCAAAAGTCTCTTTGAAGACATTTATAATGTTACAAAATAAACTTTTATATTGAACTTTCATCAAAGAATCCTGCAAAAAGTATCCCGATTTACATATAAAAACTAAGAAGCACAACCATTTTCATCAATGGAAAGCATATTTATTCATCTTTCTGATTATGTACAGTATAAATCTCAATTTTGACTGGTTTTCGTGATCAGTTGTCAAGTGTATATTTTTACATTGACAAAACCACTATTTATAATATTCATTTTATATCTTGGATCATGAGAAATTCTACATAAAAAGAAAGTATTACAAAATCTCAGCCTTACATCAAAGATTCTTTGCAACAGTTGCCCAGGATGTGCATAACAACACAAATGTCCTTCACGTTCCTCACAATAACTGCAGTAGTATACTGTATCTATTTGTATGTATGATAGCTTTCAGAGGAGTGTGAATGTTTGTTTAGTCCAGCAAAAAGCAGGCATTCATCCATAATCACAAGAGGAACAGCTGGCCATCATCAGTTATCTACAACCACTCAGCAGCATTAACCGTGGCCTTCCTCTCGGGGCCGTCCAGATGCCTGATGTTGATCACACACACACACACCAAACTTGTTTTTTTTTTCTTAACTGGGTAGTAAAATGTAAGGAACATCTCTTTTCCAGTCAGAAATGGGAAGCGTAATTTGTCTTCTAGACTACTACGTTATCTCAACATACCTCATTCACAATGTGTGACGCTTTCTGCACAAAAATGAGAAAAAATGATTTATATTCTCTCATGCACTAGGCTATGTTTTATGGGGAATAAGTGCAAAGGCATGCAAACTGGAAACATTTTCATCTTCTGACCCTCTTCAGTTGACTGTGATTTTTCTTTCACAATGTCTCTTTGAGGAAGCAACTCTTTCAGTGTCCATTTTCTCATAAGTGAGCAATGGGATGGGGATATTTCAGGTCAGGAAAAGATAAAGGGGCTTCAGTAGACCGTTACTAAAGTAATGTTCACTGAGAGGACACCTTAGCTGTCCCACAAAGACAAGGCCTGTAGAAAAAACAACATAAATCTTACCACATATTGTCTGTGAATGGATCATCTTAGTCCCTATATTCAGACTTGTAAACTATAAACAACAGGTCACAAGAAAGAAAGAGCATAAAGGTCCTCTTTTTTTTGCCCTAATGTTTCTCAATGAATCTTATCCACAAAGGGAGGACAGCACAGTAAAGAATGAGAAAATTCCTTCACATACCACAGAATATCTCCTGATGAAAGTTTTTTCGAAGTCCTCATTGTGTTTGGGTCAATTTGACCGGGAGAGAATTTTCTTTCTCCTGAAAATGTTACTTAATGTTATCACATTGGGCTAAGATTTACTGATTTTAATTTTAGCTACTTTAATTTTCGTTAAACATTTTTTATTGTATTCAACCATGTTACACTTGTGGTGTTCCCGGTCGAAAATGATCAATCTCGTTATGCAATATTTCCACCTAATATTGGTATCAATCTTTTAATTAGGATTGATTTTGTGTTTATTTTGTTTAACTGATTGATCGTAGGCCTTATTAGTCTGAGCTTATGTACATCAGTTTTTGAGTGAAAAAAAACATTATTTGTGGATAATTTAATTAATATTAAATAAAATCTGAAAAAAATTTGCACTGTTTATCACACTAGCAAGCATGTTCTAATGTTTAACTAAGCAACTTGTTTTGAAAAGCTTTTATTTTGTACATTGTACAAAAAAACAAAAAAAAATGACCGCCCTACACAAAAAAGTTTTAAATCTCTTGTTAGGTAGTTTTATAACCAAATATTGATATCAATCTTTTTGTCAGCTCACTTTAAAAAAAATTGCATATTAAATCGCAATCCCAATATTGGTTCAGCCCTAGTAACAACGATGCATAGGAGTAATAATGCTAAAAGTATATAAAACTGTGACTCCTTGTGATGCTGCAGTGGTTTGACTGCCCACTGGAGGGCCTCAATGCCATGCAGTCAGCCTGGACTAATAATGAGCCATCACACTGAGTGCTCTGAGACCTCTTTTGGCAAGGTGCAAGCTGTTTATGGGAAACAAATGGCCTGTTTGTAGCTTTGCTCAATAATTGCTCTCTTGGCCAGCAGCTGTGCGACTCTAAGCCGGTCATTGCTTTAACTGTGTTGCTTATCACACTAATTAATTGCAGGTCTCAAGCCAAGTACAGCCACCCACTGAGTGTCCCTATCTAATCTGTATTCCTTTGTATATTTTTTTTATGGGTTTAATCAAAGAGCAAGCGAGAAGCAACCAGAGGCTGTGCTCCCATGAGGATGTGGACAGAAACAGCAGAAAACAAAGCAGTGCAGATGAGAGTGAGCAGTCTGACCCCTGGTCCCCTCGCACCGTGCCAAGACGACACACAGTAGGAGGGCCTCGCACCGCTGGGGACGTGATCATCATGCAGTCCTACAACATGGAGCAGAAGAAAGAGGCCTTTCTTGAGCATTTGAAACAAAAGTACCCCCATCATGCTTCTGTCATTATGGGGCACCAGGAAAGACTCCAAGACAAGGTAAGCTCTAAAATATTTAAATCAGTTATTGCTAAAGACTTTTTTCAATTAAGATACATTTTTTTCGTTTTAAAAAATAAAAGTCAAATATAAATGGCTACATCAAAAACAGATCATAGGCCTATATGATAAAATAAGATAATCGCATAAAAAAATGGATTGTTTTCTGTGTAAATCATTACATTTTGTCGCTCATTGACAACTAAATTCCATAACATGACATTTCATAGCCTTGATCCAAACCTTGCAAGAAAAACTTTTACAGTTGGTGAAGCCCCTCTCCACACGTTGCGTTACTTTACTCTGATCTACACATGTTTTAAGTGACTCTTGACAGATTAAGGAACACTGACATTTTTTTATTGTTAATAGTTTCCGCTTGACATTTTCACCGTCTCTTTGCCGGATGGATAAGTTTGAGTGGCGTCGGTTTGGACTGTTGCAGGTTTATTTGAATGTATGCCTGAATAAACAATGAAATGAATAAAAAGGGAAGTCAATGTGCATAAATTGTTCAATGTAGTCTACACCTAAAATAAAATAAATAAATAAGGAAGGCTAAATTATAGCTAGGCTATATCACCTAAACATAAGATGTAGACTACTACAGAATGAATACCATATGATTTATCCAGATGACTGCGCTCACAGACAGGTTATCCAAAGCTCTAGTATTTCATACCATTGCCTTCAAAGGAAGCAGGTATAGGTCTACTGCAGAACATACTGAAGTGTGGGATAAAGTGCCTTACCTTTAAACGCTGTTGCCATTGGTCGATAACTGCCGACAGCAATTTGCCTGTTCTCCAAATCTAAAGTTTAGAACATGATTAGAAATCAGATAGACATTACAGATAGGATTATATGTATGTATCATTATTATTATTATTATTATTATTATTGTCTTCAACTTCAAGATCATATTTGAGTTAAAATATGTTATTTTATCAGTATACAAGTAGACATGCAGAAAACAGCTATGGAAAGGTTCTTTTGCGTTACCGTGCAGTTACCATTTAATTATTCGCATAATAGCGCGATTGACCAATCAGAATTATTCCAGAGAGTTGCGTAATGTATTTTACTAGTCCTGTTTAACAGTAAATATCGTCGCCAATATTTTCAACATTTATTGTCGCTATCTTGATTTAAGCTTTAGTAAACAAGAAGTTGATGGAAAGGCACATTTCGCAACCTCCTGGCTTCAATACATTTTTGTAATCCAGCAAGTTTTTCAAGTAAGTTCATATGGGTGGGTGTGTCTGTGCAGACGCTGATGTCACTCACGCCTTTCAAAGATCACTTCACTGCAGACAAACTTCTGCAGCGATCTACATCAGACGCACTACCGGACATGCTGTTGACATTTACTATTTATTATCTGGAATATGTCCTTGTTAGTGTGAAGAATCAAGGTAATATAAATTAAACTAAAATGACAATTGCAATGTCAGCAAGTCAGTCTGGGTATACAGTAAGCTTGGCTTAACTCGTTGAGTAAAGAAAATGATGTTTGTCTTAGCCTATATTTTATAGTTTTTTTTAGCTTTGTCTTGTAGTAAGGGATGTGTAAACTAAAGATGTAAACAAGGAAGTCGTCATACTGATTCTCTTTTGGATCAAAATACTTAAGATTAAACTAGATTCTGCCAGTATGAATAGAAATTGCTTATTCATTTCAATGTACCCAATGTTTTTTTAAAACATGTTCCATGGTAATATTAGTGTATTTTAAAGTAGCCTACCTAATGTATTTTAAAGTACCTGGAAAATACCATGGTAAAAAAGTACCATGTACGAGCATCTGATTCCATTGTATGTGAACTGCCAGAGTGCTTTTTGTAAGGTTTGTGTGTGTGCGTGTGTGTGTTTTTCTTCTTTTAACTCAGAAGTATCACTTGCGCTCCCAATAGCTGGTTTCTTTCAATGCAGTGTCTGTCTTTTGATATTCTTTCTTTTTTTTCAGCATAGTTTTGGTATGTTTTCTTCTGTGGTTTTTTTCTCTGTGGCTGGGTGCAGCCGTGAGTAATATCATATCATGCCCCTGGCACTGAATAAAACTCAAGCCCATCCAGCAGGAGGGAGTATGTCTTTCATCCTCCTTTCGCTCTTTCGTTCTTTCATTCTTCAATATTCTCCAGACCCAGAGAGAATGAGGTATGATTTATCTGACCCTGCCAGTGCCTACAAAGACCTGGCATTAGACCAGCTCAGATGAAGCGTGGTCTGTGGCCATTCATCTGCCTGTGATTAGAGGAGAGTGCAGTGAACCGTGCGAGCTGCTCCCCTCAAGCCCACCCTTACACTTTAAACTGCTGTTTTCAGGCCTCTCTCGATTTCCAGGCATTCTGCAGGTAACGCATTCTGACAGTGCCCGAGCGTGAGCGTATGTCGGCATGGCTTGCTTATGCATGTGGAATAGGTGTACATTTTATCCCTGGTCTGCAGGTTGCAGTTGGGACATCTGGATCTGGAAATTCAGAGTGTTAAGTACAGTGGCTGGTGCTGTTTTTTTTTTTTTTTTTCTTCAGTGTTATCCTTAAGCAATCTTAAGAATGTGATCATATTTATTTAGTTTAATCCACACAATGAAATGTTTAATTTACAGTTGCATTATTCATGTCTAAAATGATCCCAGCTGTCATGCACTATTAATCTGGGCACAGTTTGATGCACTTTTTTTTCAAGTGAACATAAAAGCCTATTATTTTCTCTTGCCGTGTCTGTGCACACCGGAGTGATTGTTAGTCGACTCACAATGCATCACCTGTGCAAAGATAACATCAAACCCATATTCATCACCTTCAGTTCTCAGCCTGGACCTTCAGAATGAATGATTTTTGGATATGCCTCCTAGTGAATTGCCAGAGCACTGTTTTCCGTCAGTCAACATAGTTTTTGAGGTTTCTGGTATTACCTGCATAATGGGCAAGTTGAACCACCTTCATCAAAGCCATAGAAAACAACTTGTGCATTCCCTAAGAATAAATTCAGTGTAGGGATATGAAGATGTGATCAATCTGGTGTCAGTGCAGCTGTAACATAAGCAAAAAGTGAAGCTGAAGTCGACCTCTTGGATTCTTAAGAGCCGTTCACACAGAATGCGTTTTTGCATTCTACTGCACTGCTTTCCCGTTGTTTTTGTATGTAAAGATGCTCTAGATAGATGTATTTGACCATTGGGTCAAAATTTTTATTAAAAGTGTTGAATTAAAAGATCTTTTAAGATCTTTTAAAAGTTAAAAACTTGTGTGACTGTTGCGATGTTATCTCACGCATAAAACGGTGTTGGGAAAACCTTCTTGTATTATCCTCAGTTCCATTGGTCTTTGTCTTGCATTTTTAGACACAAAACCCTTTCCAAACCCTTTTTAAAACATAAAGGTCCAGTTTAAACTCTGAACACATTTTGCATTGTAAGTTTTCTGTTGTTTTCTATGTAAACATTTGCAAAACAGATGTCTTTGACCGTTGCATTTTCATTGCATCTTCTGCAACATCTCACTCATGACTCGCGCAGGTTCTTTAACTTTTAAAAAAGTTAAGTTTTTAAAAAGTAGTTCAATTTCTCTGCGAAGAAAAACATTTTGTGTGAATCACCCCTTAGGCTGAACTGGTTATGAGCTTTCTCTTTAGTATCAACTTGGATACAGCATAGAGCATAGATATGTTTTCTTCTTTACTGTCAGCAGAGATCCTTCCAGTGGTACAACCATATGTTTTTAGATTTAGATAACATAAGACCTCAGATCAAAAGTTTCTGAGTTATACTTCGACTAGCAACAGCGGAGCATTGTTTGGTCAAAACACATTTAGAGCTCAAACTAATCTGTAGGGATGCACAAAAACTTCATCAAATGTACGAAAGAATGGTATGATTTAAATATAGTTCTGAAAATGTGTTGTTTCGAGACACTTTCGGAAATGCGGATTCTAAGGTGTAGGCTAATTGTTTGCTTCTGTCCTGACCTCATAATTGCATTGTCACCAAAACCACCGTGGAAAATGAAGCAGCGCAGTACAGAAGGCTTAGGTTCCTTGGGGTCATGCAAGGTGGTAATATGGCAGGCGTGCATGTCAGAGCAGGTCAGTGTGCATGCTGCCGTTACAAAGAGACGCAGTCTGACTCAGTATCTGTTGCCTTCTGCCTGTCGCTTCTTTCCGTTTGCCGAGAAGGAAGAAATGATTTCCAGCCTCGGGGTGAAAACCTATCCTCTGAGAACATTATACATTAACTATGTCTGCTGTCTGCATAGATCCAAAAGGTGTTATTTTGAGGACAACCACGTAGATGTACTTCGGTCTTTGAATATAAATGGGCTACAAAGGATAATGTCTGTTCCAGAGCATGCTAGTTGGTCCTTGTGCGTTTTCTTCTGTTGTGTCACTGGAGATAAATCACTCAATTTTCTTTTTTAATGTGAGCTAAATTATAGGACTGAGCCATAATTGACCTGAAGACGTGTTGACGATTTTATGTCCACGTGTTGTGAAACAGAGAAGGAATCAGATGACTACCATTCCTTCTTTTTATTTGGTAGTCACCCTTGTCATCAGTAGATCATTGTTTTCAGTTCATCTCTTTTAGACACATAGAAGTGTGGTTGAACAATACATTTTCATTTTAATGACATTTTATTTGTTCATTTGGGTATTGATTGTTTACTGAAAATAACTCTCTGACCTTTCTGTGGCCTTTTATTGGAGCATTAAAGTTTATGACGGTACTATATTGCTCACATCTTGACATTCAGAATGCAGAGTTAATAAATGTTTAAATATTTTCCAACTGTTTTCCAGTTCAGATGCTACCCAATGATGTCTTAAGTGAAGTGCTTGATGCTAGATTCTGGTTCTGAGTGATCTGTTTAACCTCTTCTTTGATCATTTCGTGTTGTCCTGTAGATCAGGAGTTCTGGGCACAGTGTAACCCCTCAGTCTGCTGTAGGGGAGCCGAGGGAGCATCTCTCTTTGGCCTCCCTTGAGTCTTTGGAGGCCATGTCGGAGGGAGAAGCCCCCTCCGCCTTCACCCGAGGCAGCCGCTCTCGAGCGAGCCTCCCCGTGGTCAAGTCAAATAACCAGACCAAGGACAGGTCATTAGGTAAAGTACTGAGTTTTTAACTAGTGGGTGTGGTTTTGATTTATTTGTCTTTCTCACATCATTGTCAATATATATATTTGAGGTAATATTAATGAGGTTACTAATCAAGTTTGTCAAAATTAAGGCAGGGTTGGTGTTAGTCAGATAATTAAGAGAAATTTGTTGCACATTTAAAGGGATGATTAACATATCCTTGTGGTCAATTCAATATTTGAATATTATAATGAAAATGTTTCTTTAAAACTTTACAGATTTCTTAGTTAAATAGTGTGTAATATAAATTCTAACACGTTTTGAGAAAGTGCCAACCTTTGGGCCTGTCAGACCAAATGTTGACGCCATGATTTCTAAGTACTTGGCCAGGTGGCCTTTTACAGGGGTTTTTTTTTTTTTTTTTTTTTTTTACAAAGCATGCATTTTATGAGTTGTAGATACCAGTGTAGTACGCACGGTCTATACAAATGCATGCATGCAACTGTTTCAAATAGACTTTTAGGATTTCACTTAAAGACATTATCCTTTTTGGAAGCATTCTTGAGGTGAATGTGCTAAAACTGTGCATTCTTTCACTTTTTAATTTGTAAATTTATTAATACAGATATACTTTATTTTGAATAAAACCTCTATATCTGATCATACGTTTAAACATCTGGTTTATGTTACAGCTAGAGAGCATATTTTACATTTTGCTCCATATAACTCAAGTTATATGGGAAGAAAATGCTTACCTATTTATTTGGGCTGTCTCAAGAGAATAATTTAATGCAGGGTCAGGGACAGAATGCAGTTGTTAGCCTATATGCGCTACTGTACTTTTAGTCATTCCATACTTAATTCATCTCCAAATTATTGCAGAAATCTTCTGTTTTACCCATTGTTCTAGTATTAAACTCTTATATTTTCTTTATATTTAGGTGTCCTCTACCTGCAGTATGGAGAAGAGACCAAACAGATCAGAATGCCCAATGAGGTGACGGGTGCAGACACCATCAAGGCTCTGTTTGTCAGTGCCTTCCCTCAGCACCTCACTATGAAGACCCTGGAGTCCCCCAGCGTGGCTATATACATCAAAGATGACATGAGGAATATGTACTATGAGCTGACTGATGTCAGGTGTGTCTATTGTCATTGTCAGACTTTTTTTTTTGCGTGAATTAAATAATACATTTAAAAAGTGTAGCATAATATTTAATGTTAAATATCGCATAAATATCACAGCCTTTCCCTCTTACAGTGTGCTTGGATTTAAGTATAGAAAATTGCAGGCAGTGCTTGATTTCAAGTGCGTTCAAACTGTTGGGTGACTCCCTTTTCCACACCCTACACTTCGTTGGCCTGCGGCTTCCTGACAAGTCAGCAGGAATAGAAAGAGAGCATGATCAATCTGTTCTTCTCTCTCTCTGTGTATGTGTGTGTTATGCTCCACAGGATGGGCTTGGTTTTTTAACAAGCGTTATAGTTATGAAGAAGGAGCTTGTGTTGACACGCTTCTAATCTTTGTGTCGCAGTGAGCTGCAGCTCCTCTCTGTTCTGCCTCATTGAACCTGAATTTTCAAGTGTTATTTACACCACAACACTTGGCCTCACAATATAATATTTATATAATATTTTTTTAAAGAAATTACTAATTTTATTTTGCAAGGTTTGATTAAATTTATGAGAAGTGACAGTGAAGATTTATATGCTCCAAAAATTGTATTTCACTTAAATGCTGTTCTTCTGAATTCACTATCCTTCAAAAAAGCATTTAGGCAACAGAATACATACAGTATAAAAAAATGTGTTTTCTTTGCAGGAACATTACATCACACTCTTGTCTGAAAGTGTATCACAAAGACCCAGCCCAGGCCTTCAATCACAACACAAGACCAAATAATGGAGACATTAGGGTGAGTGACAAGAGTGTGGCCGCAGTACCACTGAACTGTCCCATTATTATAACTCTTCATGTTCAACTCATAAATCATTAACTGAAAAAGCTCTTTTGCTTTTCAACACTATTTGCAGCTGGTGTTGACAGCTAGCAGGACCCTGGTGGTTAAAGCTCTGAATCTGTTCTTTAGAGCTCAGAATTTGAAGCAAATACCTGCCACACCCATTCATTTTGGCAGGGGTCCCACTGATTGGTCTACCCACTGTTGCACAATTATATTGGGCGATCACCTTTAGCAAAACAGGTCAGCTCTGCTGAGATCTTAACTGTATGTCAAAGGCACAATAGTATTCGCCACGCTGCGTTAAAGTGATTTGTTTGTCATCAGGAATGTAGACAATGCAGAATTATAGCAGTGTCTCTGGAGACCAATGTAACTATAAATACATTTAAAAAAGCCAAACAATGCCTGTTCCTTATCTCATTATGCAACAAATGGAATTTGAGTTGAGCAACAGATTTAATTGGAACCAAGCTCTAAGTATCTTACTTTCTAATCAAACCCATCTGCTTTCCATGAATCCATGCATGTAAACTTGATACTGACCTACAAACGCACAGTAGGATAATGTTATTCATATTTAATATTGAAATGCATAATAGTGCATAATTTTTTTATATATATATTTAGATATTTAAGCCAGAAATGTGCTCATCGCATCCTGTCTCTAACAGGATGTGTTACACATTTAGGAGGTGTTCTGCTGTGGTGTAATTTGCTTTATCTAATTATAAGCACTTCTGGAGAAGTCTCCAGCTATCTCATCCATATCTTGAGTTCAGTGGGCCATGGAGGATTGGGAAAAAGATCATTCTAAGCCAGGGCTGAAATTCCTGGGCCGGGTGTGGAGACGAACTGAGGTCAAGCTCTCAAGAGAGCACGGCAGCGGATGCGTCTGACCTTGTAGTTCTCAGCTCTAATGAGAGTGCAGAAGGGACCAGCTCCTGTCTGCACCAGCACACCACACACATACACATAAGCCTAGCTAAACAGCAGGCTGCTTGCGTTGTGTTTATCTAGGCTTATGTGTTCTTTATAACAACATCTAGTGCCTAAAACAGTAGCTAGATAATACACAGCTATATCGATAGAACAGACCCACTTCAAACCCGGTGCAATTACTTGGATTTTAGATTTTTTTTTTTTTTCTTGAGCATAGTTTGTTCAGAGTCTAGACTAGGGATGTGCAAAACTGCATATTTGCAAAATTGACAAATCAGCAGTTGGTCTGAACAACTAGTCCACTAGTAAGCCCTCTATAATTAAGCTGGCTCAGGGTTATGTCCACCTGACTCCAGGTAGGCTTTTTTTTTTTTTTTTTTAAATAGGATTATTAATATCCGTATTGTTATTGTTTCAAAATAATTTAACACTATAAATACAGTAGTATATAAATAATACTAAAGTGGGTGGATAGGTATTCTACGAAACGAGGGCTAAATAACCATAACTTTCATAGTTGTACATACAGGGTTACCACATTCATGAAAAACATGGAAATATCGGGGCATTTAAAAATGTTAGATTTTTTTAAGCGGTGGAAAATTGCTGAAATCTTTAAATACTCATAAAAAATTCTGTAGTTAATCTATTTAGCTCTACATTATTCAATCTCTTTGGCAGTTTAGCATCAAAAGTGTGGAAACCTGAGGCATAATTGCAAACTAAAGCTAAAACTAAATCTGCATGTTGGATTTCCAAATGTAGTCCCTTTAAAGTACCACCACTAAATGTATTAAAACTAAAAAAACATCTAAATTAGTCAACCTAGACAAGTTGACCAACTCATTGACAGAAGGAAATGACTATAAATTTTCCATTTTCCTGTTCTTCACAGCTGGAATCGCCAACCTGCCATTCCCATTTTATCTCTGCACAGTGTGTTTGCATGTGTTAATTTGAGCTCATGGGACAATAAGGTCTGTGCAAAAACACTGCGCTCTTCCCACGTGTTGTGGTATTGGGCAACCCTTTTCCCACCTAAACCAAACTTTAGATTAGTGGGATGATAGGAACCAGAAAAACAAATGGATGTGTAAAACAAGTCCTCTGAGAGCATGAGAAAGCAAACATGCACAGACACGTTTGTTGATGTGATGCGCTTATTTTGAAGGATTGCAAAAATGGACCCATTTTCTCTAATGTTTGAGCCTGATGATATATTGGCCTTTCATTTTAGCTGTTTGTCAACGCTGTAAATCTCTTGAACGTTGAAGCTTGTCCTTCATACACATAATTTATAGACCCATGTAAAGTGGTGCTCTGTGAATCCGCTTTCTCAGGTGCTTTGCATCACTTCTGACATGCGGCAAACTAAATGTCCTACACTTTTGCGACCATGCATGCATGTTTGTTGTATATTTGGTTTCTTGTGGTTGCATGACAAGTTTTAAGCTAATTTCATGGATGTCTTTATGTACCCATTGAAAGAAGACACCTATTTTGAGCTTAGATAATACAATAATGAAACGATGGCTGCACCTGTTTAAACATGCCTGCCTCCAATTGAGTTCTTTGTGAGAACTTAGTCTATTTCTAACAGCATCTTCTTTAAAGAAATCTTTAAGAAGCAATGACAGACAGACCTAACTGTTAGGTATTTTATTGAAGCAGCTTGTATTGTCTTGTCATTCATTTGATACAGTTTTCAGGATATAAGCATTCAGCCAAATCATCTACCAGATACATTAAGGGCAATTATAATTTTCTTGGTTCGTCTTGTTAATGTGCTCTGAAACTAGACCTGAGGTTTAGAGAGTGTTGTTCATCTTTAGGCCAGTGCAGAGGGTGTTGTTGCTCTGAATGTTGGATAATTCACCTGCACGCACGCTCTGTCTGTGGGCTTTATTACTGCACGCTTAAGCATGACCGCTGTACAACGACAGGTCTGGGCAGGGCTATTGTCTGTGCTTTTGCACTGGTTCCATCCTTTGTTCGTATCTGTGCACTTGTCTAAACATAAATCATATCAACACGGCCATACAATACAATTTTTGTTTTTAGTTTCCTGCTTTGAAAATGTCTCTGTGAAGATTAATCATTTTCGTGACAAATATGTAATAAAAAGCGCCTTTTCATTAAATTCAAAAGTCCTTTTCATATCCACTGACTTTCTTTGAGAGTTGTTTATCAGCAGTTTTCAACTGGTGGTTGGCGTTCTGAATAACATTGTCACGGACAGCCGAAGGAAACAACAAAACACTGCAATCTAAATAATAAAATGCAACTGACCATATAATATTGCACACTTATAGCAAAATGCATAACTGATCAGCTTTTAAAGGGGGGGGGGGTAATACATTTTGTTACTGGCATCAAAGGTTGTGGGAACAGATACACTCTACAGTATTTTGACACAAATGTATCTGTCACTTGGTTGAAACTCACTGATTCCAAAAACTATGAGCAAAAAGCCATGAGCACATAGCACAAATCTAAGATAAAATAATTTGATAAATCAGAAGATTAAAAAAAGCTTTAAACTTTATTTTCAGTTTACATATTCAACAAAATTTTTGGTTTTGGAAAAAAAAAAATGTTGCATCACTGTACATATTAAATATGAATTAAAAACACAAATGAATAAGTAATTGTGAAATTTCTATTTATTTTGGTATTAAATAATAATACATTTTATTGTTTACATTTTTATTGGTACTTTTTGGTTGCCACTTGATGTAGCAAAACCAGTCGATAACTGTTATTTTACACTTTTTCTTTCTTACAAATGTCACATAACCTCCGAAAACCAGTTTTGCAACATATTACTTAAAGCATTTATTTATAATGTATTATAAAACTAGTTTTAATGCATTAATTATGCATGATAACACTTATCAATTCTTTGTTACACTATGGATTTCAAATTCAGATATAATTATTCAATGCAAGATATAATATACTGCATTACAACGCACACTATCAATAATTTTAATGCATCATACGCTTTAATAAGGCTTTAAGTAAAGTTTTACCACCTTTTTTTAAACCCAAATTCTCTCTGAAATGTTTTTTTCGTTCTATCCCTAGATCACAAGAGAGAGGCTCTACAGTGGCAGACAGCAGCCGGGAGGCCAAAGCCCAGTGCACACTCTGCCTCACAGTCCCATACATTCAGTCCAGGGCTCTCTGTCTCCTCCTACACCTCGTTCCATGCCCTCATCTCCTTCTAGGATCCCCTTCGGCCACTCTGTTGCCATGCCTGGTGGTGCCACCTTACCCAGGTCCAACGCACCCTCAAATCGCTCTATCACACCCTGCTCCAGTGCCATCCTGGAGCGACGGGACGTAAAACCGGATGAGGATCTGAGCAGCAAGAGTGTTCCTTTGTATTCAGAAGCATACGCTTCACCTGAAACCAGGCTCAGTGTCTCCTCATCACAAGGCAGCCATTCTGGAGACGTCCCGGATGGGGCGGCGTACATCCAGCACCGCTCCTCCATCAAGTCTGTCGGTGCGTACACAGATGGCCAGGATCTGCAGCACTCCCTCTACAGACAGAAATCTCGAAAGTACAGTGAGAGTCAGCTCGCCTCCATGGGCTCCAAAACACCGCCTGCTTCTCCTCACAGGGTCAATGAGGTCAGAATGATTGACATGCTCCCAGGCCAGAACTCCCACATGCCCTCACAAGGTGTGGCAGCGGAAAGAGCATCACCTGTGCGTAGATCTTTCCGCAAGGACAGTAATGTGGCCATGGAGGTGGCCACCAGGGTGAGAGGCAATGTGGCCTCCCCTGTTTTTGCCGACCTTCAGCCCAGTCACGGAGAGAAGCCATTTCAAGGACACGTGGCAGCCGGAGATCCTCAGAGGTGAGACTTTTTAAATTCCCCGCAGCTCATTGTGTTATAGTGAATAGTGAACAGCTTATTGTGAACAACATGTGATCATTTATAGAATGTGATCTTTCTTTGTTGAAGTGAGTCACGTGACCTTTGTATTGCAGTGAAAAAATAAAGGCAATGGAGCAGCAGATCGCCAGCCTTACTGGACTCGTTCAACACGCTCTTATGAAAGGGCCAAATACAAGTGCCAAAGAGACTTCCAGGTGGATGTTCACAGAAACATATAATGTGATTCATTAATAGCATGAATCGAAATCGTATTAGTATAATGTAAAAATGAAAACTTTTCAAATGAAGACTTACTGTATTGTCTTTCTCTATAGTGAGAAACCGGTAAAGATTGAGTCTTCGGCACAGAATGGTGGTCAGTTAACGTTCAGTTATTGATTGTGATGATGCTTCCTTTATCATTCCTTCTTGCTCCCGTGAATCATGGATCTGAATTAAATCTTATTTTTACCATATTTGTGTTGTTACCAGGGCAATAACTTCATAAATTGGTGTTTTTATCCAGGTGTCTGTACTGTATCATCAACTAAAGAGCCAGACAGTATTTCTCCTGTCAGAGACCCTGCTATGAGCTCAATCCTCTCCACCTTCAGGAGAAACGTGTCTGACCTCAGACTGCAGCTCCATCAACTCAAACAGATGCAGGTACACATCAAATTCAAACTGAAACGAGGTTGTGTCCAGGGAAACTGCTCTTTTTAAGTGCTTGTCCAACAATATTATAATGTCTTAAAATATTATTAATACCATCAATTAAAAAAGTATTTTGCAGTAGTTATATTATGCAATAGTTTAGTAGTGAAGCAACTAGCTTCACATATTTCGTTGCTAAATAATACACAACTGTTCAAAGGTTTAGGGTCAGTAAGATAAAAAAAGCATTAACGATACATTTAATTGACCAAAGTAAAGTGATTTTTTATAAATAAATACTGTTCTTTTGAATTTTCGGTTAATCAAAAAATCCTGAAAAGAATAGTCGCTGTTTTCCCTGATAATAGTAAACATTGCTAATAATAAAAAAAAATTCTTGAGCACCAAATCAGCATATAAGAATGATTTAATTTTACACCGAAGTCTGGAGTAAGACTCAAAATTCTGCTCTGTCATCACAGGAATAGATTACATTTTACAATGTATTAAAAAAGGCCTATATGAGCTATTCTTCACAGTAGTTCTCTTTACAGTATTTTTTTAATCAAACAAATACAGAATTGGTGCACAGAATTGGAGATTTTTCTTCAAAAACATTAAACACTCTTACCCGAACATTTGAATGGTAGTATATAAACACATATGTAATTACAGTAATTACAATAAAGAGTTGGTCAGAAAACAAGTGTGCTGATAGAGCCTTGCCTTGCATATACAGCTGCAAAACCAGGATGCCATGAGGCAGATGCTGCGACAGGCAGAGCTGGAGATCTCCGAGAGGTTTTCAGACATTGTGCTGCACCTTAAGGACCCCGTTCATAGACAGCGAGTCCAGGTGGAAGAAGAAAGACACAGATATCTAGGCATGGAGGAGATGGTTCTCGTACAGCTCGGGTAAGACAATAGGACAGCATCATTTTTATGTGACTTAGACCTAGGCATTAATTAGCCATGAAGAATTCATTATGGACAGTTCATCTGTAGAATGTGAGAGACAGCTGTAGATGAACAGAACAAACGCTGCGATCCAGAGGGGGAAATCAGCGCACTGATTAGCTGCTGCAAACAAGCCAGATTTGATGCTGATTAACTGCTCACGTCTAATCAAAGCTGAATTCTCGCTGTAGTAATTAATTATAAAACCATGTCTCCAGTCGATGCTGAATGCACACTTTAATAAACAAAGGTCAGTGTACTGTAGGTTTGTAATAGATGTGAACAGATGGGATTTTTTACATCGCTAGTGCTATATTGAGTGTTTTTCTAAAACCCATTTGCTTATGTACACCTTGATTTAAGTAAGACTAGTCATAGCTTCATTGGGTGGAGATGTGCAGTGAATAATCCACTGTCCCAACCTGTCTCCGAAGAATAAGGCTTATGAAAGTTTCTACGTGTTTCCTGTCACGATGAATGTGTGCTGTCCTGAAGGGGAAATATAAGTCAGATTGCTTCAGAAATTAATCTGCGTTTAGTCACAATGTGCATGAAACCAGTTTTGCTATTCAGTTGGCAACTAAAACTAAAGCGCTATAAAATATCACTAGAAAAAAAAGCAAGAAAATCACTTTAAATATGTATATGTTAACTCAAAAAAGGACTGAAACATAATATTATATATATATTTAAAAAAACGTAAACCAAAGAAAAATCTTTGCTTTAGCGCCTAACTGAAATTAAATATATAAAATAAACTATATGAAATAAAAATAGAAATATTTAAATAATTATAATAATGACAGACGCACAGTATTTATGAATAAATACTGTATTAGTAAATAAATAATACTGAAATGTCACTGCATTAAATATGGAAAGCATTTTATTCCAGTAACCAACAGATATCAGTTCATAGAAATAATAACAACCAAAAAATGTTGTTACTCCCTTGCTTTAGATTATGCTATGGTGAGAAAGATAACAGAAAGCAGGATTTGACATTGTGCATGGGAAAACCCTTAAGACACCCCTCTGGTAAATTACACAAAACACACACCATTTCCCACAGGGATGATGTTAAACTATGATCTCAGAGCATGTGTACTGGCTTGCAGATTCCTGTTGAGGGCTGTTATGTGCAGGTACAGCTAATGATGACCAGCTTCAACAATGCACACTTCGTAACCATTTCGAGACGAATGAGGTCAGAAAATCTGAGAAAGACGCAGGTTATGATTATCCTCTGAAAGTATTTGGCTGAGGGCAGACTTTCGTTGCCAAATTTGCTTACACAGCCAAACTTCTCTGTATGTGAACTGTCAGCCAACAAACAAGACTAATTCATGTTAAACAGGTTTTCAGCCTTTAGCCGTCAAGGATCACAGTCAAGACTTGCTTATTGCATAGCATTAAAGGGTTACTCCACCCCATTAATCGCTTACCCCCGTGTCGTTCCAAACCCGTAAAAGCTCTGTTCGTCTTCAGAACACAATTTAAGATATTTTGGATGGAAACCTTGAGGCTTGAGACTGTCCCATAGACTGCCAAATAAGTATACTCTTCTGTGTCCTCAGTGCCACAAGGATGCACCGTTTCTACATGTATTTAGCTTTGATTTGAAATAAAATAGCGCATCCTTGTGGCGTGGATCCCACAGAAGAGCATACGCAGCACTTAAAATATAGTGACACAGAGACCGTTGACAGGGGAATTATTGAATAAAGTCTTTATTTTTTATTTTTTATTTTTTTATTCGCTTACAAAAATTGTTCCCGTCACTACATATAACCCAGGTTGCACATCTGATGGCAGATGGAGCATTCTGACGATGACTTTTGACGTTATTTACTTGGTAGTCTATGGGACAGTCTCAAGCCTAAAGGTTTTCATCCAGAATATCTTAAATTGTGTTCCGAAGACGAACAGAGCTTTTATGGGGTTGGAACGACATGGAGGTAATTGATTAATGACAACATTTTCATTTTAGTGTGGAGTATCCCTTTAAGTGTCACTAAACGCTGGATTAAATACGATTGAAATATATATATATATATATATATATATATATATATATATATATATATAAACAGTGGCGTCCAAATGTCTATGGGAGGCTTATTCAGTTTTGGTTTTTTTTTCAGTTCAGGTTTTACATTGTAGAGTACATGCAGCTTGAGCAAAAAAGGCAAAGTAAAATACTTGTTATATAGCATTAAAGTGACAGCTGTGCTAATAAATGACACATCCTTCTTATAATGTCACAGAGAGCTGGAAAACTATGTGGAGATGCTCAAGAAAGAATCCAGCTGTGCCATGAGCAATCGCCCAGTCACTCTGAAGGATGTGGAGGAAGGGGCGTCAACTTACGCAAAGTAGGAGAAGCTTTGGCCACACTCAAAGGTGATTGCATTTGTATTTATCCTCCCGTGGACTTATTTAATCATTTATTAATTATTATACATTAACATTCAAAAGTTTAGGGTCAGTTATTTATTTTTGAAAGATACTTTTATTTAGCAAGGATGCCTTAAATTGATTCAAAGTGACACTAAAGATATATTTTTTATTATTTGAAAAATGTTGATCTTTTTGAACTTCTTAATAATCAAAAAGACGCATCACAGTTTCCACAAAGATATTAAGCAGCACAACCGCTTCTAATCTTGATAAAAAGAACAAATAAGAAGGTTTCTTGTGCACCATATCAGCATATTAGAATCATTTTTGACACTGAAGACTGGAGTAATGACTGTTTCACAACATTGACATTTCTTCTGTAATTTTGATCAAATAAATACAGCTTTGGTGAGCATAAGAGGATTCTTTCAGAAATGTAAAAAAAAAAAAAAAAAAAAAACTTTCAAATGGTGCTGTAGATAATTCTCTTGTATAATAATGAATGTCTTTTCAGGAGAGTTCCCAGCCCTGCAGATGAAAATGCGTGGCGTGTTGAGGGTGGAGGTGGAGGCGGTGCGCTTCCTTAAAGAGGAGCCTCACAAAATGGACAGCATGCTGAAGAGAGTCAAGGCTCTGACTGACACTCTCAGTGGACTGAGAAGGTAAACACATGTAGCACTTGAAACATTCAATTCCTTTAGAGCTTTGGCTGGTTCATTGTTAGGGTTTCTGTTTGTTGTAGATACACCACTGAAAGCCACAACCATACTTCTGACCCAGTCCAAGGGAAGGCGTTACCAGCTGATTCAGTTTCCTTTGCGGAAGAGTACAGATCTCCAAAACCTGTTTGTGAGTCCCCGACCCCACAGCCAAGATCACCTGCCAAAATCATCTGCTCGGAGCCCGTACCCACTTCTCCAGTCACGGTGCACCACATTCAGGGGACTCCCATCAGCATGCACCACCCCAGTCCCCCGCTCACACCCACCCATAGCAGGGACTCCCATAATGTGGCGAAGGTCAGTCCCAGGAGCAGAGAAAACAGTCCTGCCCTGCTAAAGAGGGCAGCACCACGGGGCCAGGAAGCTGTGCCAGCAACCGCTGTCATCAACACGACTGGATCCTCCTCACCAGAGGAGATCTCTGTCAACACAAGCAGGCCCATGCCTGACGAGGTGTGGTTCAACTGTGACTTGCACTTCTGATTGATTTAAGATCCATGGATTGGCATCAACACAAGAATGTCTTATTTCTGTAACTCTGTGTTTATGTGCACACTCTTAAAAATAAATGTTCTTAATTGGCATTGACGGTTCCATGAAGAACCTTTAACTTCCAAAAACTTTCCCTTGCACAAAAGGTACTTTATTATGTAAAGGTTCTTTAGATTATTCAAATGTTTATTATGGCAATTTTTCCTGAGAATGAATTCTAACTTCCAATTGGATGCTCTTGTTCTCCATAGGAACCCATTCAAATAGCGCCCATCTGATTTTAATGTGGCTAACATTGGCAGCTTCGTGTCATCTACACACTCATTGAGGAGTGAGGCACTGACAAATGGCGGTCATTGCGACACTAAAAAGTGATGGCGCTATGGAGCCATGTGCTTTTTTAAAACATGTAAATAGATTTAAAATTAGATTATCAGATCAGAATATTTGCAAATTTGACTAAAAACACTAGAGGTTGGAAATCAAATCATCCTTCCAGTTAAGAGTCAGGCGTTATTTCCGCATCCAGGAAAAAGGTCTAAATTAAGTGAAAATGTTCATTTAAGAACTGTTTTCTGAAAGGATATTATGTGTGTTATTTCCAACAAACAGTAACTTCTGTCGGGTTCTCCACAGGTTTCTAAACAGGCAGCAAAGGAGGACAAGGTTGAAATGGAGAGGATCCTTCAGCAGACTCAGGCCAGCCTTATGAAGGCCATACCTGACCTGGAAGTGAGCAAACAGGTGGACAGCGCCTCCTCCCATCCACCCAGCATCTTGCCAGATGAGGTGGACTTTCCACTTCCTGTATCTTCACTCCCTGGTAAGCCTGTCCACTCATATGAACCTGCATATTAACAGTTCATTCAGATTGTAGCATATATATATATATGACATATAAGTGTGTCCATGATAAAAAGCACATTATATAGATGTGTTATTTGTATTCAAGTTGGTTTCATATGTTATTTTATTATTATTATTTTTTTAACAAATCATGCTCAAGAAAAGTTTAAATGTAATGACTTTTGAATGAATGTAATTAAATTTGAAAGTTGTGCAAAAATTACAGCATTGGATACAAAATCTCTTTTGTGTGGTTGGTGTTGTTTTTCTGCAAAAATATTAGTTAAAACAGCCATTAATATTATTAGCACTGTTTTTACTGTTGTTCTGTAAAATAAATGTATATTTGTATTATTATTATTATTATTATTATTATTATTATTATTATTATTAAATACTGGATGTTTTTATTTTAAAACAGAATTGTGCTAATGCTAAAGAAATATATTTTAATACAAAAAAACAGGGTGAATGTGACCTGAGACAGGGTAAAAGAAACCCACTGGGATGCAGGGGTCACATCTTCGTCAGCCTTTTCACCCCTGATGAGTTCGCATCCCCGTAAAAGTAAAAAAGAAAAAAAAAATTTTGTTAATTATTATTTTTTCATAAATATTTGTACGTTTTGGGGTCACACTGCTTTACAACCTGAAATATTATATGATCTTTTTATTAAATGAAAATATTTAATATTTTAGAAGCCTTGACATGGTCATTGAAGTCTGCAGGGGTTCTTTCTATCATTTCCTCTTTTATGATTTTTCTTCATGCTGATTTGATCATGTTAGGTTTTTTTTGGGGGGGGGGGGGTTCTAAAATAAGTTTTTTTTTTTTTTTTTTTTAATTACAGTACTCCTTGTTATTTTATTAATGATCCCAGATTAGCTGGTTCAGATATAACCTCTGAAGGATTTAATTTTGAGGCACTCTTTATTTAACTTCAAACAGAAGCCGCACCGCAGGATGGACCCAAAGCAGATAAACCAGCCCAGACCAGTCTGGAGAGGCCACAGAAGCCCCACAGGGCCAGTGTTGACAGAGTACAGCCCAACCCTGAAACGGCCAGCAAATCGCCTCCCCCTCCCCCTCCACGCAGATTCTACCCCTCTGGATCTGGACTCACCACAGGACGTTCGGGAGAGGTGATCTACACCACCCGGAAAGAGTCCACTAGCTCACAGGTGCTTGAGTCATGCTTTTTCAGTTTCCTCTAATTAACATCACACACCATTATTCATCTGACTTAGGCCTTGCTGAGCTGCATTCCCAGACAACATGACAATTGTCATTACTATTATTTGAAAACAACACATCGTATAGTGTACCTACTACGTGTAGAAATGTCACTGTGCTGTATTTTGCCTGGGTGTGCCGTGCGCTTCATATCGTGTCCTTGTTTTTGTGAATAATAATGATGGGAAGTCACGGTAGAGATTCCAGCTGCTTTTGTTGATTTGAAAGACATAATGGAGGGTGAGGGTCGGTCACACTCGGCTGGTTGTTTTGGCTATAGGAGGGTGAAGAGGAGGCCCCGAAGCCCAAACCCTTGCGTGTGCCCCCAGAGGTCAAGCCCAAGCCCCGCACCCCTCCTCCTGTCAACACCTCCACCTTACAAGATGAAGAGGATGAAGGAGATAAGATCATGGCTGAGCTACAGGTGAGCAAACCACCATCGTCCTCACACAAAGACATCAATGCACACTTATTCTCTAACAAACACACAGGAAGTCTGAGACATGTCTGAGGTGTTAAGGGACAAATATTGAGCCCATACAAACTTCAGACGGTCACACCAGTGTCAACATTTACACAAAAGTATCAAAATGAGGGCACTGTGGCTTTCTTAGATGTTTGACTTGTGCTGCCCTCTATTGTTGAGAATGGGTAGGATTTTCTATAAAGCTGTGTCATCATGAATTCGATTTTATTTGTATTAGGAATAAAAGTAATAAATCAACAGCATTAAGTGGCCTCAGAAAGTGTTTGTTAATGTCATATTGAAATTTGTGAATGTCATTGTATTAGCTAACTACATATCAAAAGAAACCAAGTGCAATTTATTTGAAAGAAAAATACCACAAAAACGTAAACAAATTCCTTTAAGAAACAATAACAAAAAATTATAAAATAAAATGCTCGACAAAAATATAATCAGAGAGATAAAACCTATTATAATGTTTGCAATATATTAGTAGTGTGAATAGGATTATGTATATACTGTGCGACAGAAGTATTGAATAGTGATTATATATGAATTAATGTTTATACATTGACATTAATTAATAAAACTGAATGAATATATGTATTTGGGCTTATAGTGGAATAAAGTATAAGTATTATTGATATTATTATTATTATTCAGATTTATAAATGTTTTAATTACTTTATTTGATTGTTAAAATGAAAAGTGAAGTTCTGAGAAAAGAAACTGCATCTTATTATATTTGCAGGTGCCACTTGTATCTAATGCAGTGACTATATATATATATATATATATATATATATATATATATATATATATATATATATATATATATATATATATATATATATATTAACTGTGTAGTGAACATTTTTCCTGTACTTTGTCAGGATCAAGGTGTTCAGTTCTGTTTGACATCTCAAAATTGCTCAACAACAGGACAGAGCGCTCACCCATACACAGCCACAGCACCTAATGCCCGTACCCTTACCCCCTTCAGGTGTTTCAGAAGTGCACAAAAAAAGATTTACAGCCCAGATATATTGTTGATCTCACATCCCGTGAGCTCTCAGACAGTGAGATGGAGCCAGGGCTTTCCCTGTCTTACCACACAAAGGTAACGGACGTGATGTGTGCTAACTCCCCGTCGCAGTTTAACAGCAGTGCTCACATGAGCAGTCAAGTCCCATAACCTCCCGCTCTACTGACACTAATACACAACACCCATACTGATGTACTGACATACTGACGCACGTCAATGCCTGACCGTAGCCCCTCATCGAGAGAGGGTGTAATACGTTTGAATGTGTCTAACACTGGTCTGTCACTCACACTCTCCTGCTGAATGCTAATAGATCCAGCTGTAGAAGCTGGGGTGGGTCAGAGTGACTGGAGCGTTGGAAAGGCCATTCAGCGCTCTGACTTCTGACCTTTTCCTTTTGTAGCATTCAGAGTTCATTTTGAGAAAGGTCCAGAATGTCCACCATAAGGAGCTATAAAGATATAATATTACTACCGCTTTGCAAATAGAACTAAAATATGTATTGTAGACACCAAACGTTACATATTTATTTATAATGTTTTATAAAAATAAATATTTGTAATATTAATAGTATTTGTAAAAAATAATAGTAACATTGAATACTTTTTATTAAATGATTGATGTTTTGGGCTCTACAAACATATAAGTGTTATGCAATATATTCATATCTGTGCATGTTTTAATGTGCAATGAACGTAATAGTTGTGATGTTTATAACCTTTTTAGTCCTTCAGATCAACAGTGTCAGGGTTTTCAAAACTAGAATAATATTTCTATATTCTGGGTCATTGAGTGTCTATAAAAAGACTGATACACGTCACTTTCTCCATTAAAATATGTTAAAAATTATTTTGAAGCAATGCTTGACAACATACAGCAGTCGGATGAAAGCTAAACTAAGCTCTAGATGGCGCCAGTGATCTTAATGTTTCTCTGCATTGTACTGACTAGCTGGATATTAATTTGAGGATATAAATAAAGGTTTCTGTGCTAATAAACTGTCCTAGCAGACCCCTTCTCACCTATCTGAAGAAGGAGCACTGTCTGAACGTAGGGAAGCTAGTGCAACACCTGGTTCACCTGGGGTAAATATAATTCGTTTTATGCTTGATTTAAGAGCATGCAAGCACATTGTGTTCACATTGACTATATTATTTTATCAGAAGTCCAAAGAATTCTTGATTTCTTTGTCAGGTCATGTATTATATCACTGGAACATCAAAAACATCAAGGCAGAGCACCTCTAGGCCAGATGACCTAAAGGAACCCAAGGAAGCAACTTTTTCTCCTTCGAAGGTTGCAACTGAGAATGCTTCTGACATTTCCCAACAACAAAAACTGTTCAAATCAAATGACTTATCTGTAATTTCACTTCAGCCAAGCCAATCAGTCAAGGAGGTCCAAACCAAGCCAAATAATATTCATGAGGTGCCATATAGCCCCTTTAACTCTTTAAGGAACAGCACGGAAGCTGAAAAAGGGGCATCGCTCATTAATCCCAAAGAGCTCAAGGCTGAATCAGTGCTGAAGTCTCTAAAGCAGGTGGTTCCTACACCTTCTGAGAAAGTTTCACCCGTTGAGGAGAGGTTTGAGGAGCAGATACTGCGTACATCCTCCGTTGCACCTGTTATGGACAAGTCAATAAAGCATGGACATCGCACGACCACTGTTAAAGTTACACTTGTTAGCAAGTTTCCACAAAGTGCTGAACCAGTCCATCAACCCAACACTGATGCCTCATTTTCAACACAACCGAATAACCATGACATTGAGCAGGATGTACCAAAGAGATCATCTGAAGATCATGCCAGATACACTGAGGAGGCCAGTCTAAGTCCAGACCTCCCAGGAGACGAAGGTCCTCCTCCACCAAATAACATTGCCTTCAGGATCACTAAGACCAAGGTACAGGCTCTGTCGACTGGAGAGTACCAACAGCTGGTAAACAGTAAAGGCACAGATGTCCAAACTGTTAAAGTGGGCTCAGAACCAACCCTATCTGCCCCCGAGGACTCTAGGTTTGACAAGAAGCCGGTTATCATCATTTTTGACGAGCCTATGGATATCTGTCAGGCCTACAAGCGACTGTCCACCGTCTTTGAATGTGAAGAAGAGCTTGAGAGGGTGCTATCGGAAGAGAGGATAGATGAAGAGAACGAGGAGGAAGAGGAAGCCAACTCAAAGAGTCAGGTCGGTCAGATAACACCTGCAGATAATCGAGATCAGTTCAGAACTGAGAATAGGGCAAGCAATCGGAGTAGTAGTAGCGTTCCAGTGCCTCTACAACAGCAGAGTTCCTTTGAGGGTCCTGCTCTTTCTGTTGAGGAAGGAGACAAGACAGAATCTGCTAAAGATGCCAAAAAGAAATTCAAGTTTAAGTTCCCCAAGAAGCAGCTTGTAGCTATTGGCCAAGCTCTTCGTACGGGGACAAAAACTGGCAAAAAGACACTGCAGGTAGTTGTCTACGAGGATGAAGAGGAACCAGATGGAACCGTGAAGGAGCTCAAAGAAGCTAAAAGGTTTGAGATCAAGTCCCACGCAGACGATGATTCTACCACCCCTAGGTCATTATGGCAAAACCAGACCACCACATCACAGAGCACCAAAGACAGAACTGAGGAACTCCGTAAGACTACTTATCAAACATTAGACAGCCTTGAGCAGACCATTAAGCAGTTGGAAAGTACCATCAATGATATTGAGCCTACATTGGTTTCGGAAGTCTCCTGCAAGGAGGAATCGAAAGCTAAGAGATTGTCCAGTGATGCAGAACCGGAGGAGGGCAGTCCCACAAAAAAGCCAGCCCCACTGAAGCCCAAACCCCACAAGTCATCTCTGCAAAAGAGATCCAAAACACAGTCTCGATCCTCCTCAAGCACCTCCACCTCCTCCAGTTCCTCCAGCAGTAAACAGGTCTTTCTCAACTCCGTTGCACCCTTCTGCTGGTGGCTTGGGTTTGCTTTAAAAGCCTGAATTTCTAACCAATGACTTAAATCAACTTTGAATGTGTTTCGTAGGTGTCTTCGGGTATTGCTCTGTTTTGGGGGCTCTGTGTGATTTCAGTGGACATGATTATGGACTTATGGTGTTTTTCTCTTTTAAACCACTGTCTATTTCTCTATTCAGACTTTCAATGAGGTTGAATCCACGAACTGTTTCTCTCTCTAGTGCATGTACTGTGGTTGGGATATTGGTGGTGCACTTGAGCATGCTGCTGCCTATATCTTTCTCTTCCCAATCATGTCTACAAATGAGAAATCTTTAAAAGTTTGTCCTCATTCTGTCGTGTACTTGTCAATGGCCTCAATCCATCGCTGACATTGTTTCCTTATTGATCTTTTCAGAGCTCTGGTGACTCGCCTGCTTCGAGTCAGACTTCCTCACCCAAGTCTCGCCCGCAGCCAGCAGAGAGTGTGGAAAAACCTGGAAAACCTCAAAAGCTCCAGGACTCCCAGAGGCAATTCCGTCAGGTGGTTTTACTGTAGGGCAGTGTTAAGGCGTGAAGACAGATGGGAAATGTCTTCGAGTAGTTTTATTGAGACACACAGGGATCCAATATGACGATCTCTGTTCCCATACAATTAATCACAACCAGCTCCTTGTGCATGTTTATCATTTACACATAGGCACTTTCAAGACAGGCTTCTTTTTTTTTTCTTTTTTTTTAACCAACTCTTGCGCTCCCTGGGAATCGAACCTGCGACCTTGCTGTTGTTCGCACTTTGCTCTACCAGTTGAGCTATACAGAAAAACGGCATGATTCTTGTTATCCAGCAGTCAATCGTAAGAGCAAACACTAGGAACTACCGTGTTGGTTGGGGAGTGCCGGTTTATATTTCCACTTCTTTGGATTATGAAGATACTTTGAAGAACCCCGTGTCCAAATTCCTCCTTTTATTCCTTCTTTTCTCTCTTTAATGCTTAATGTGTGAAACTGACTGTGAGAGAAAAGAAACAAAAGTATGCCTTTTGTTACAAGAGTAATATTTTTGTTGGTATTTTCATAGAATATATATTTTCAAGTATATGTGTTATATCATCCTACCTGACTTTCCATGTCTTCCGGCGTCTTTGTTGGCAGGCTAACAGAAGTGCTATGAAAGCTGGTGGGAATAGTAAAGATGCTTTCCTTGCTTTGCCTGCTTCTAAGATCCCAGCTTTTATACCTAGCTCATGGAAACGTAGCTCAGGCCGTGCTGCTCGTTCTAGGCTGACTAACCAAACCTCTTCCTCTTCTTCTAAGTCCTCTATCCCATGTCTCAGTTTGAGCTGGCCCAGCTGTAGACCCGTCTCGCCCTCTCAGCGGCCAGAAGGTCAAAGCCTAACCCTCCCTCCACAGACTCAAAATGGCCAGTCCTGCTCCTATTCCTACTCATCCTCCTCCTCCTCTGTCTCTCCGACCTCTACTTCCACTCCATACCTCCTGTCTCCCCCTGTCATGTGCCGGGGAGGTGGAGCTGTACACATGGCCAGCTTCAGCAGCCGCAGGTCTCTGAAGGCCAGCAGGGATCAAGCCACTATCACACCAGCATCCTTTACTGGGAACATGGCATGAGCTGTCCAGTTGTCTCTTTTGCTCATTCTGTTTGCACTCATTCTAGTGGTATTTAAGGTGTAACAGAAATACCGATTTAGTTATGCCGTGTATTTGGGGTGGTGTTTTTGTCTGTGTGCACTTCCACTGAAATCCAGAAGTGGTTCAGAATCTAGAGCCGCATATTATGGATTTTGTTTTGGTATATGTGAGGGATTAAGCTTGACAGTGTTGGCTTTTTATTTTATAGAAGTGCGGTTGTTTACTTACATGAACTATATATAATATGCAGTGCTGTTTTAGAGAAAGGAAATTAAATGAATATATTATAATATAGAGTTTTATTTTTAAATTTGCCGTATATTGTGGGGAAACAAAAGCTTCATAAAATTTTTTTTTTTTTTTTTTTTTTTTTTTTTTTTTTTTTAGGATTTTCTTTAGGGCTTTTACAAAAAAGAAAAAAGTTAGAATTCTGCTATTCTTCTGGATCAAAGGCACAAAAATCCCATAAATATAACTTAAAAAAAAAAAAAAAAAAAAAACATTTTAGTGCATAAAAGGTGTCATTTAGGAAATCATTATTTAAATCATTATTCTAGACCTGACATTTATAAATACTATTCGATATCTCCAGATCCAGAAGCAGATGACTGGGTCAACAAAGCAAATTTGTAACTTTGTACACATTATCAGATGTTCATGCTTCTGTTGAAGAACAAGGTGCTCAATGGATCATTTCAAATCATGCTTGAGAACATGATTATCAGGTTTGACACCAACTTTAAGCGTTATAATTTTATGTAAAACATGGTGTATTGAATATTAAAAATGCAGTTTCACCTAATGTTTCAGACTTTTGGAGCCCACTCTATATCTATCAGAAATGGTTTAACAGGTTTGCTGTGATTGATTTGACATTTCGAAATGGATTTAACCAAATTTAAACAGTTTTTTTGTTTGTTTTTTTGCCAGTGCACTGGCAGTTTTAACAATATGCAGTTTGTAGTGTTTTGCCATAAAACCAAAGTTTTGTTTTTCATTTAAAAACAAAGGTGTATATAGAGTAGTGTGTGAGTGAATGAATGACGTGCAAGCATCGTAGTGGTTCTGAAGCCTAGTATTTTTGTGTTCCTTTATTCGTGTTCTCCTTCAAATAGCTCATGTCAAATGCCAAACAATAAAGTGATTCACATGCTAAATATTATTCTCAAAAATATTGGCTGTGAAAATAATGTTTTAAAATTGCAAATTGTACTCCTATGCATGCTTTTAAGATATTTAACCATGGATACTGCAAAGGTAAATGCTGTAAATATTACCTCTGATTTTGTAATCCTGTATAAATTGTACATTGTTTGGAAGAAAATGCTTGCCAGAGATGTTTATCAAATAAAGGGCTTCCAGTGTATTTGACATTTCTTTTTTCATGTTTTTATTTAAACGCTGTGTATGCAAATTTGTGAATTGTCTGCCAATTGCATATTTTAAATGAGGATGAACACCTGTCTCTCTAGTGAACATAAATCAGTTTAACCTCTTTCAAGACCTGATTTAACAATTTGAAAACTAATGACAGCACTTCTATCACTTCAGATTCTATCACTTCAGTATTCAACTGCAGAGGGCAGCACTGACTTGCAGGACTTTTCAGTGAAAAGAGACATGCTGTAATAATCTTAAACTCAATATTTTTTATAATATTTATTTATTGTTGATTTCGTATTTAATGTCATCTTGTTTTTTGGCAGAGGTGGAAAAATATTGACTGTAAAAAAAAAAAAATACTGACCCATAAAAACCCAGCAGCTGACAATAGTTTTTTTTTATCACTTGAAGGAATATGCCTTGCTATAATATACTTTGGAGGTGATGCTGCCAGAGTAGCCCATTACTGTTCCAGACCTTTAAGTAACAATTTAAGAAAGGCTGTATTGAGATATCAGATAAACTGAAGTGGGGATCTTAAACAAAAGTCTTTAAAAATGGGTTTCAAAAGCCATTTTAAAACTGTGCCGTTGCCCCTTAGCAGTCATTTCATTATATGAGACATGAAAGCAATTAATACCTGATTGATGTAAGAGTCTATATCTATTATGTGGACAGCAAAACTCCTCTGAGACGAATGATTGGCACATCTATTAATTTGGACTTCTCCTCCGTGCTTAGATATGCATTACTTTTTATGGCAAGTTCAATTCAGTCTTAAAGAATTAATTAAGTGTACCTGTTCAGACACATGGTGCAGTTCATCATCAGCATAAGACATTTTATTGTTCCATTCACATACTAACGGCCATGAAATTCACTCAAGGGCATTTCTAATAAATACAAAATGTATATACATTTTTCCAAATGCATAGGGATGAACAATCCTACATCTAATTAGAGATGAAAACACTGTCTGGACAAAGGAATGCTGCTTTTTCCGTTTCCAGGTCCTCTTCACATTTGTAATTAGCCAGCTTTAATGAAAGATAATTAGTTCATATGCAAATTTTAGAACGACTGAATCCCTAAGCTTTGCACCATCTAATTAGCATGTAATTTGTATATTATAATACATTTACCATTAAGAAGTGAGGAGTCCAAATGCTACAATGCTATAGAGAGGAGAACAAGAGTAATTAAAGCGCCAGTCCTTTTAGCATTTAAGATTAATTATTGTGTCTCCTGATGTTTTATGGTACAAGAGCATCAACATCGTAAATCTTTGAGGACGTTAACAAACCAACAAGGAACTTGTGTAAGTTAATCAAAGATCTGGTCACTAATTTGCATTTTTAATTCATCGCAATTAACGAGTGTCAATTGAATAGGAAATTAAGGCTGCGATAGCTATTCAAGCTACTGCCGTTTGCTTATACAATTTCTTTGTAATCCTATTTATTGTGGCTCTAAAATAGGAAAATCATGTTTATGCTTCTCAGTTTTCTGCTAGAGTTTATTTACCGTAACATATACAGATAACCAATGATTAAAAACACATTTTGTCACCATAGAACCATAAACGATCAATGTGTTGAGTAACACACGAGTATAGATTCAAGGATTTTGTAGCTACATAAAGAACCAACTCAATGGATTCATGTATTAAGCTATGTAGTGCAGTTCTACAGTTGTAAGCATTTCCTGATGCAGTATGTTGGACTCGCAAACAAATGCACTGTGAACACACTTTTAGCGTAGATGTATCGATCCATATTTTCACACCAGAGTGGGTGATCTCAAGCTCTGAGCGAACCACCTATTGTTTCCCCTGTTGCATTTCTGGCACATGACCTTGGCTGGGTAAGTTTTAATTTATCCCATTTTAGAGGGCATTACTGCCAGCTCCACTCCACAACCCAGCTCAGGAGCCATGGGATCACCCCAGGCGAACTGTCTGACAGCACACAATTGCCCTCCACCGGTAAGTACTCTAACACTTCATTAGCATTTAATTAAATTTTGTCTACCAGGAATAATGCCTTTAAAAGAAGAATGCCTCAATGAGAACAGAGTAGTCTACCCTGTGTACTCCCAAAAGCATTGGAGAGACGACATGATTGGGAGTGTAAATACGTTTTTGCGACCTGCAAAGTGGTTGTATTTTTATTTTTTTTAAACCATTTTAGGTTGGCCAAAAGCCTCGTGGTTAACGCGTCGACATCTAGCGCAACTTCGCTCACAGTGACCCGAGTTCGAATCCCGCCTCAAGGTCCTTTTGCTGATCCCGCTCCCCTCTCTCCAATCCAATACTTTACAGTCATCTCTCCACTGTACTCTCAAAATAAAAGGCACAAAAGTCCATAAATATAACTAAAAATCTTTATTCTAGACCTGACATTTATAAATACCATTCGATCCAGAATCAAATCGGACACATAAACTGACAGATTCATTCTTTAAAACACAATCAAATCCGGATTTTATTGCAAAACCATAAAAGGGGCAAACATTTATCACAGTAAAAACATAGCTTTGCCTTCATTTAAAACAACCATTACAAATAACAGTAATTTATTTAGATTCACTGTTACTTTGTTTACAAAACTGGTAACAAATTATTTATTAAATCAAGTAATAAAATACAAACGTTGAAATATAACATGACTGTACACTAAAATTAATAAGTAACCTTTAACGTCGATCCAGAACAGGGCACCAGCAGTCATATAATATTCATGTCCTTACAAGGACATCATGTGAATTTATATGTGAGATTGTTAAGGAGCGTAATAAACCATACATGCATAAATCAATAAACACATTAAAACTTATTACAAAAAAGCTTTAAAAAATGTGCGGTCTAATGAACATCAGTAAATGACAAGCTTAACAAAGCTTAATTACACAAAACAGTTCTTGCTTCATTTCACTCAGATGTTGATTCAGAATTCATTCAAAAGTGATTGTTTCACGTGTCTGTTAAATCTTGCATGCATTTTAAAAGGATATGATTCATAATCCAAGGTCTGAGTCAACACCCCCGTCAATATGAGCTCAGCAGTGTAAACATCTGAAATGAAGAGATCATCAAAAAAATCATAAGATTGTGCTTGAGTGATGGCTGACTGAAATGTGTACACATTAGATTTTCCTACTAAAGTGGTTTTATATTATCCAGAGACAAACGTCAATTTTGAGATGGAAACTGGGCCTGAAGGTTATGCCCTCTTACCGATGTTCTTCAAGAAGTACTCTCGACACAGATGGGAGTCATTTTCACAGGTTATTAAAATAATCTCTGATAAATTCTAAAACAAACATGAATGACACGAGTGTCAGTTATTATTACACAGATAAACACCAACAGAGAAAAAACTTAAATAGCACCCAGCTTGCGTTGTTATTGACGATCAGTTGTGCTGCTTACTATTTTTACAGCATTCTTTGATGAATAGAATGCTAAACAAAACAGCATTTATCTGACCTAGACATCTTCTGTAATTATGTATTTATTATGTCACTGTGTAACTTTGTAATTCTGCACTTCTATTAATGGGTTTAACTTTCACTTTTGATCAATTTATTGTGTCCTTGCTGAAAAGTATTAATTGTTTAAAAGCAAAATGTTATGCCTTCAAAATTTTGATCTACAGTGTATATTGTTATATATATCATGCAAATAAATAAAGTGTAATGCATCCTTGTTTATCTACTAGCATAATTCCCTTTAAATGGTACTCTGAATTCACATTGTGGCTCAGAGCAGCACAAAATACAAAGAACAGCTGTGTAGGGGACAAACAGGTGCTCATTAAGTGAGCGAGTCGAGTGACCCAGCATCCTCATCAATACAACAGCCCCACACGCCTCTGATTGGGGTACCTTGTTTTGCTTGTGCTCCATGATCTTGCGGTAGGAGGGCTGCTTGGACAGCACTTTCCCTCCAGCACTCTCCACTATAACTTTCATTGTGCTGAGGCTCGGACAGATTCCTGGAGTTATATAGAAATACTTCCCCTGTAAAAGAAGAAAAGACAACAGAACACGCGCTTCCTTGTGATATCCAATTATGCCCCATGTCAGCGCAGAGACACATAGTTGATTGGCCTATGTTCTGCAGAGTCATATAAACAAGTCTGAGTAGAAGTACACGCACTAAAGTGGATGGACTCTAAATATCCCAAAGCTCCTGACCTTGAAGAGAGGAGCCGCATGAGCTCTCTTCAGTGACTCCTCCAGACTGAAAGAGAACAGCACCTCTGCCTCTGCATCTCGCAGCATGTAGCTCTGCTCATCTGCAAGCACAAAGAGGAACAAATCAAATTAGCATTATGGATGGGCAATACAGCTGCATCTACTGATATACTGTTCTCAAAGGGATACTTAACCACATATTGTTTCAAACCTGTAAGACTTTCTTTTGCATAACATGTTGCAGAAAATGCAGAAAAATGTTGGTAACGAGACAGTTTTGGGGACCAATGACTTTGAAATGTATGAAGAAAATCTCAACATATCTTCTTAAAGTTTAATGTTCCACTGACGAAAGGCTTGGAATGACATGGAAGTAAATGACACACTTTCATCTTTGGGTGAAATATACCTTTGGGTGAAATATACCTTTAAGTTACAGCCACTAGAGTGACTGACATTACTTCGAGCAGATCATATCATGCCCAATATCATGAGTTTATGGAAAATACACTACAAAAGGTTTTTAAAACACAAGAAGAAATAGACAGAATAATTCCCACTTCCTCCTCTTACACTCTTCTGTGTTATGGCAATTTCATTCAATGGTGTTGGCTCAAATTCTATATTCAAAATTATTCCAAACCTGTCTGAAAAATGTGAAATAAACCTAAAATATTTCGGGGTGACATGTTGGTCTTCTTCTGACAAGTGTGAGCTTGGCATTTGTTTAAAAAAAAAATTGGCAGTACCACTGAAAATTTCCACACCAGCACATCCCTAATGGGTTTAGAAATGACTTAACACCCAAGTGGGAGGTGGGTTGAGATTGCTTGTCCATTTCTATGGAAACTGCTTGTGAACTCAAGAACCAACTATATTCCAATCCATTGTTCATTACGTAACATTAATATTTAATGTTTTAAAATCACAAAACATTTCTTGCTGGAATATGAAGCAAGGCTCTTTAGAGCGTCCACAAATCAGTATAATCTGTATAATGATTGAAACAAAGTATACTCCACACTGACTCACCCACAAATTTCTGGCTTTTCCAGCTTTCCTCCAGCCATTCTGGAGTGACTATGTGCTTGACTACAGATACAGCAGTGAGGAACTTCACTGTTCTTGTCACTTTGCTAGCAACCAGATGAGTGCACTTCTGAGCGCTGTCAGCCACTTCCCCTCCAAGATCATACAATTTCTGCAGCCAAGGAGGAGAGAGAAAGAGAGATGATAAAAGGATGCAGGGAAGGGCGAGCAGAACACCATGAGGGGTTACTTACTGAAGCGCATCTGAATGGAGCAATATATTTCGCAGTGCTCTCGAACAGTTCAGAGGAAATAAGCTCATGACCATTTTACAAACATGTTCATTTTCAGAGCTTTCCAGCAGCCTTGAGAGCTGCCAGCCAGACACAATGTGACTAGAGACATTTTATAACTTCTTAAAACTAGGTCAGTGTCATTCGTTTTTCTTTGCTGCTTTCAAAAAGAGTGCATGCGTTCAGTTACCTTTATGTACTGCTGTGCCTGCAGAGGTTCAAAGCCTGTGAAGAGCACGTAAGGTGTGGACTCAGGTGAAAGCTTTTTAGTAGGTGTTGGCAACTCTTCTAACCTGCAAAAGAAGAGAGAGCGTTATTTCTCCAGCATTCTGCCCCGGAAATGTTTTATTGTACTTCATAACACTATTTTAGTCTTCTACTTTATGTCCCCTATTTAAGCCTAAAATAGGTATAAGCTAGCATATGTGCATGAAAAAAAAAATTCATCATCACTAGAGGTTTCTCAGTAAATTCAGCTCACACGTGCACCTTTAATGTTTTATACTGCACTTTTTTATGCTACTGTGTGCATTTGCCAAGGAATATTTGTATGTCCTTCAGGAGATTTGAGTTTTTCTGCCAGGCTGTTGCTGAGAGTAAGAACTTGTTCATGTAATAATCAGTCTCACAATCAAAATAATTTGAACATTGTAGAGACATTGAAACACGCAACAGAAAGTTCTGGGGAAAAACTGGATCTGGAAATGGTACAGTCTGGATTCTACCATCCAGCTCGAACAATCTTTCACTGTTTGAACTCACTTGGGCCTCTTGTTGGGTGGCTGTGAGCCGACATCAGCCTGTTTCTGTTTCAGCTGCAGACGTAAGCTCTGTGTGAGGCGACAACAAAAAAAAGATGTCTGTGAGTCTCAACACATACACATCTGCCCAGACATGCTGTTACATGTGTATCCGCTGAGGACTTTCACTGCAAGGCTCGAGCATCACAAACAAGAGCAAGCAATCAGAGTGTGTCCGTGTGAGAGCCCACTCACCGCCAACGCCTCCGGTGAGATCTTCACAGGAATACGCCAAGCACCTGACCACAAAAAATGAGAGCATTTTATGTTCTACCTCCTCAACAGCTTGGAAATCTGGCCGCTATAGCACCGCAATAACTCAAAATTACATTGCTGTTTGGAATAAAGCTTACTAAGAAGGTTGTGCACAAGATGAGGGTTGGGTGCCAGCGGTTCAGGCAAATTGAACTGGGAGTATCTGCTGTGCTGGATTTGCCGCAGAGCTTCAAATTGCCCCAGTAGGATGTCGCACAGCCATTGGGCGTTCACACAGGGGATCCTCCACTCCTTTGCTTTCTCATATTTCAGCCCACTCGGTCTGATGCCATTGAAAGAGGGGGCATTGGATATATTAATAAGAAGACTGAGCTTTCAGAAAGATATGAAACAATTAATGTGATTTGTCGTTTTTAATATATTTGCTCAATTGTTACAGTAAAAACTTTAATAATTGCCTTAAAAGTGAATTCAAAATTAAACTGCCTAGGGAAAGGAATTGTAAAAAAATAAATAATTATAATTCTATTGACCACTGAAAGAAACCAACAGTTTACTATACTTCTATAAACAGTCATAGTGAGGAAAAGAAACCTCTAGATTTACTACAGAAAGAAATCGGGAAGAAAGTGAACCAGTTGAAAAACAGCAACAACTGGAGACTGCACTGGATCTTACTCTTTACAGATGAGTACAGTGTTGCTACGGCAAAGATAGCCTGTGTATCGGGCTCCTGCTAGATAGGCCATGAGCTTCAAATCATCACGATCACTGTCCACGAATCCAGTCACAGAAATGATCTTTTACAACAAAAAGTAAACACAATATCAGAAACTAACACTAAAGTCCATGTATACAACGCTCAAATGTATGATAAACTGAATAATACCACATGATTGGATATTGGCACTCATTTTCAGATTGAATTTGACTTGTGTTTGTATTGATTCAATATCAAGAAGCATAGTTTGCACTCTAAAATGTGTGAACATATGTCTTAGATGTACATTTTAATACAATTATCAATAAAACTTATTTAAAATCAAGTAATTGTTTATTATTTAAAAAAATAATAAAATATTATATATATATATATATATATGTGTGTGTGTGTGTGTGTGTGTGTGTGTGTCTATATATATATATATATATATATATATATATATATATATATATATATATATATATATATATACACACACACACACACACACACACACACACACACACACACACACATATATATATATATATATATATATATATATATATATATATATATATATATATATATAAAATAGAATACATTACATACATTAAGAGTTTTAATTTCAACAACAGCAATAATATTAATTTCCATTTATCCTATGACAAGCAGGTATATTTTAAAAGCTTAGTCTAATGAAAATGTATTCTGTTCTAATGAACGCCTAAAATTTTTTTATTTTTTTACCCAGCCCTAAATTAATATGATGTTGAACTACAGCCACTGAACAGAAAGGACTGGTTCTTACATGCTGCGAGCAGGGCTTGGCCCCTGGAGGGAAGATGAAAGGAAGATGAAGTGTCCTATGAGGGGGAACCATCCTCTTCTTCTTGAGAACAGTGTTAAGCCAGTGAGCTGTCACACAACGTTTCCCCTCTCTCAGAGCCTGGTACAAGAAAAACAGTTTAATAACAGATCATTAGTAAACATCACGACTGAGAGTAGCCTAAAAAACATAACATTGAGGACATTTTCCCACCAATTAAACCACGATGCTTTTCAAAACAAGCTTTTATGTTTACCTGGACATAGGTATTGCTGGCTTGAGTCTCACAAAGTAAATGAGTGCAGCGGCTGAGAACAGAGTCCACAGTCCCTCCATTTGCCTGAATGATCTGTGTGCAAAATAACAATGTCTTATTTGCATTCTGCCAGAAAATTTTTTTTATAATCTAACAGGATGTTTAAGTAAGAGGTGGATTTCAAATATGTACCTTTCTACTGATATGGTAAAATACTATTTCATAATAACGGCTGCCCCCCAAATCATTAGTCAACCAACATTTTATTAGTCGCAAAAAAACAAAAAAGAAAATCCATGGGCGAAGTCACAGTCTGTGACTAACAGATTGTTTACGGCTGGTCTATGGTAATACAGTACATCGGGCAGGACATCAAATTCACTCATCAACCTCAAACATGGCTTATCATCTGAAATATGTAGCCTAAGTATTAGCAACTTTACATGGCCGCTCAATCTAATGTTAACCTCGAGAAATGTGCGCTGTTCAAGTGTGTGCTGAGTGTGTAAGCTGAACAGTAGCTCACTGCAGGACAGATGGGGGCGCCGGTGCGCTCACTTGTTCTTAAAATACTCCGTAATTTTGGGTCATATAGATAAATGTAATACATCTTTAGACTCTGTAAAGAGTTTGTTTATTTGCGTGTGCATTTGTGTGAGCACAATATTGCGCTTTTGTAAAATAAAAAGCAAACAGGATTGTCTTTCTTCCATCTTGGTCTGTGAACTTGAGTGTGAAACTGTGTATATCTTTGCCTTAAAGACATTCAAAATATATCTATAGAGATTGAAATGTCTACGTTTGAATGAAACAGTGCAAATGGAAAACAAATTCTCAGATTATGTAATCCGTGTGAAACATGCATACAGGTGCATCACTACTGGTACATCACTATAGGCTCATTATAATGCTTTAAATGGTTTATTAATAAAGTGCGATTAGTGGACTAATGCTTCAAATGAACAAGAAAAATTCTTAGTTGAGGACAGCCCTATTCATAATGTGGTATTCACATTATTTACAACACATAATTTTCTATTTAAGACACCGATTCATTTAATTCATGGATTTTCCTGATGCTTGAAAAAGTCCATTATTTAATTAACAATTCCTCAGACTAAAAGTTTTTTTTGCACTGGAGCTTTCTGTTATTATTGTGGAGTTTTGTCTATTTTCAGTACCACTTTCCAATAAAGTTTTAATATATATTCAATATTCCATAGTTGTTGATACATTCTTAATATTAAAAGATTTTTTTTAAATACTTTACTCAATTTTGGCATACCGTATTTTTCAGACTATAAGTCGCACCTGACTAGAAGTCGCATTTATTTAAAAACCAAGAACCAAGAGAAAACATTACCATCTACCGTCGCGAGAAGGCGCTCTATGTTTTCAGTGTAGGCTACAGGAGAACTGAGCAGCATAGAGCGCAATGTTTTCTCTTGGTTCATGTCAAATTCATTTTGATAAATATGTCGCACCTGACTATAAGTCGCAGCACCAGCCAAACTATGAAAAAAAGTGCGACTTATAGTCTGGAAAATACGGTAAGTAGGAAAAAATTATATTCATTCAAATAAATAATAATACCTTTGGATTCTTTTTTTTTTTTTTTCCTGTAAGAAAACATTAATTTACATGGTCTAAAATTTTTATGTTAAAATAAGGCTTACTCATATCAAATTTTTCTCAAGACAACGGGAATCCTGGTTTAATTAAAAACCCATCTAAAATTATAAATATTTTTATTTTTTGCTGTTTAGCTTATTTTCATTCACGTTTTGTCTCATTTTAAGTCATCTTAAGTTCCCTGGTTGAGAACCACCGCTCTAAACTTCTGAATACTAGATGAAAATTTGGTACAAGTATGGAAAAAACAGCATATTTTGGCGTGAAAAATTCAGGAGTACAGTGTAACTTACTCTTTTCCATGTGGCCAGTAACTGTTTATCAGCCATCTGTTCTGGATAGTCTGCAATTGCAAAGATACAGCCAACCAGGAATCCCTCTTCAGGAACTGAAAAAAAAGCACGATGTTAAATTTCCCTGGCATATTGTATGTCAATCCATTCAGGAGAAATCAGTTTCAGTTAGCTAAAATTGACTCTGCATACATCTTAATAACAAAGACTATTTCTATTATAACTATTTCTATTGTCCATGCCTGTCTGTTATCACAAAGCAGCAGCCGCTGCACTTACTGTCTTGGCCAGGTTCATGCCCGAACAGCTGGTGCAGCTGCGCAGGCATCACTGAAGGTTGCAGCATGGTCTGGGTCACATTCTGAGTAACCTGCTGGTTCTGATGTTGTAGAGACTGCTGGTTCTGCAGATGCTGCTGTTGCATTTGCTGCTGCTGTTGCAGCTGTTGCATGTGCTGCTGTTGGAGTTGTTGTTGTAAGAAATGTTGTTGCTGCTGCAAATGCTGTTGGTGCAACTGCTGCTGGTTCTGCTGCTGTTGTTGTTGCTGCTGCTGTTGTTGCTGCTGCTGCTGCTGTTGCTGTTGTTGTTGTAACTGCAACTGGAGCCTATGCTGCTGTTGTAACTGTTGCAACTGTTGTTGCATTGCGTGTTGCTGCTGCAAGGGTGGTCTTGGGAGCTGCTGTGGTCGCATTTGCTGCTGTGGGAATGTATGTTGTTGCTGTTGTTGTTGTTGTTGTTGCTGCTGCTGCTGCTGTTGTTGTTGTGCATACATCTGTTGATGCATCTGCTGCTGTAAGAACTGATGGGACTGCTGAGGCATTTGAGGGAAGCCTTGCTGCGGTGGCGGCTGCGGCTGCTGCTGGGGTTGCTGCTGTTGCTGCTGATGGTGATGCATCTGCATGGCCTGTGGCAGCATCATAGGATGCTGTTGTGCCATCTGTTGCGGGTGCTGCTGTTGCTGTTGTGGTATCTGATGTGACTGTTGCTGCTGTATTAACTGCTGCTGTGCTTCAGGCGGTAGCTGCTGCTGGGTCTTAACTGAATTAAACAGAATCTGGTTGGGAACACCAGGCTGGCCTTGATTTCCCAGGTGCTCCACCACGCCTTTAGATGAGGCTGAAAGACTCTGGAGGATCTGAAATTACAGAATGAAAAAAAACAAAAAACAAAAAAACCAGGAATAAAATACATTTTAAAATATATTAAAACAGAATAAAAGGTTACTTTAAACTGTAATAATATTTCACAATATTATATTATTTTTTTAATGTGTACGTCTAAACAAAAACATTTTTTGTTCAAATATTCAATAATATATCAACCCCAAACTTTTGAACAGTAGAGCACATATCAGAATTTCTACACCTGAAATTTTAAAAATGTCCATTTGCCACCAAGATTTGAGTGCTGTTTAGCAGATTATGAATCAGCGCTGTTTGGTCATTGTGTTCATGTGCCATTGGCTACAGAATCACACAGGAGCGTTTGAAATACATGCTTATCAGCGGCTTTCAAATGCTCCTGTGTTTCTGTGTGAGTGCTCGGTAGGGCTAAACGATATATCGTTATCATATCTATATCTAGATATGAACTTTCCAGATATTAATATCGAAAAAAGCAACGATATAGACGATATTGATTTCCCCTCTCCGCGCTCGCCCTGCATACAACTCTGGCAGTCACAATAAACATTAGTTTTACGAGTTTGTGCCACAGACGCAGTTCAGAGAATCAGATCTGTTGGATTTACAACCTCTATGTTTACAACACGTGAATTCATCCACTTCTCCCGAAATACTTAAAAGTAAGTGGCTGGTGAACTGGGAATAGAATATGTAAACACTGAAGTTACTTAAGGCTGGTTCACACGGCAGGATAATTAGGCCGATTTTAGCCCCGATTCACCCCTTCCGACAATCTTAGGATGCTCCGATTATCGTAAAATAATCTGATCAAATATTCCTGCCGTGTGTGGTGTGTTAAGACTGCTCTCCTCTGCTCGGAAGAATGTCGGGACCGCTCCGATCTCAAATCGGGGATATCCAACATGTTGGATTTATTTGGCCCGATTTCTTCTCGTGTGTGGTGTCCCCCGAGGACAAACAATCATGCAGCCTGTGGACTGTGGCATGTAGCCAATCAGAAAGCGAGGTGACGAGGCAAGTTAGTTAGTACCGGGAAACAAAATCAAAACAGCCGGCGTATATAATATAACAAATACAAATAAAGTCGATGGGCATAACTACATCCACAACTGCAGTCCACCAGAGTACACGGAAACGAATATATGAACGTTTATTTCAACGGTTATTAATCTGTGTAGTACGTAACAACATTTATATGAGATAAAACAACAACTTATCTCCATATTATGATATAGCAAGTATAGTCCATGCTCGCGTTGTCTCCACCTCTTTGACCATCGCCTTTTCTTGTTTTTCTTATGTTTTTTTTTTCAGTTAAAAACCAAGAACAAACTATGACCACTGCATCCTCTTCGTCCGCCATGATTGTTTACTCTAAAGTCACGTTTGATCTCGAGGGATTTTGCGAGATTTCCCGTCTGACCTGGGAATGCTCGGGAGTCAAATCGGTTCGTGTGTGATGTGTTGATATTGCCGTGTGGCTGCACACCACACACGGAACGACCAAAACTGTTAGACCCGTGATTTTTTTATCGCTGTGTGTGGGGTCTCTCATATTTGGAAAATCGGCCGACAATTTTAAAATCGTCCCGTGTGAACCAGGCCTTACACAATGTGTATCTGATATGAATTAAACGTGTCGAATTATAATGGAAAGGATTATTATTACCTCTTCCATAGACATCAGTGTGTATTTTATAAACTCTAAATGTATTGTTTTTTTAGTACTTATGTGAATTTATTTGTTTGAAAACTAAAATAAACAGTATGTGTTTGAAAACACTGAAAAGTTGCGACCTCTTCGTCTGGTGCGAATGATTTCAATGTAAAGACGCGTTTACGCGCGTCTGGAGGTCTCGCGGCGCAGTAGACGAGTTATGAGTTATGAAAAGGACCATTGCAAGCTGAGAGCAACCGGCTTTTTTTTTGCGCAGCTGTACCTGAGTGTCCCTGGGACATCAGTGCGGTTGGAGCGTGTCTTCTCAACAGCTGGACACATAGTGAATAAAAAACGCTCTGCTCTGGAGTCCGAAAATGTTGATCGACTTGTTTTCCTGTCCAATGAATTTGTAATGGCCTTATTTTGCGCCTTTTGCGCATTACAACGTATAAATTTTTTTTATACGTTCTATAAAAAAAAACACACGTGGCCTGTTCTCAAGTCCATTTAAAGTTTCATTTTTTGAAGTTTTTTTAAATGGATTGAATCATTTTAAATGGATTGAATCGATTTTTGAATTGCCTAAGTCATAAATGAAGCCTGCAGTGATGTTTTTCTTTTGTTATGGCAGCCGTCCCCTCTGCATATATATTTTTTCGAGAATGTTGCACTCCTGTTGCCGTTTGTTATTCTTCACGAGAGTTCATGCAAATAAATAAGAAATATTGCTGACTTGTGCGTTTCCAGCGCTCTCTTTACGTTCGTCCGTTATTTGACGTTGAAAAGGGAAACCTTTTTTTTTTTTTTTTGACATGAACACTTATGTCTTAAAAATCGAAAATGATTTTTTCACAAAAGTGACAGCACTAGCTCTGAGCGCGCCTGTCTCTGGCCGCCCCCCAGCCCCCCCTGTTCTAACGTCTATGCACACTGTACAGAGACAGCGGATAAATTAGAAAGAAAGAAATGAGTGCGGGAGATAATGCGGCCAGTGGCAGTGCAGAATCTGACTTGGTGCCAAAACATAAATCATCTTCCATAATTTGGAAGTATTTTGGATTCAGAAAAGACGATGTAAACCAGAGTGACGTGTTGTGCAGGTCGTGCTTAGCAAAAGAACACGTAGTCATCTGGTATCAATATCGAGATATCTGGCATGAAAATTGAGATATGAAATTTTGTCCATATCGTTCAGCCCTAGTGCTCGGTGAAGAGCATTAAGCGAATATCATTGCAGCCAATCACAGTCATATCTGTTGAGCGCGTGAACACATTGACCAATCAGCACTGTGTAAGAATCTGCTCAACAGCGCTCAAATCTTAGCAGGAAATGGATATTTTTAAAATTTCAGTATCGAAGAGTACTTTTGACAACACTACTACATTCAAAACCAAGCTTCTTACATGTGCCACATTGGAGGGTCGTGAGGCCTGTTGCGTGTCTGTGTTGTTAGTAATGTTCCTCAGAGTCCTAGCAGCTGGATTCCAACCACCCATGACATCCGATCTCTCCACCCCTAGTGGCACACCTCCACCTGCACCAACCAGCCGAGCATCTGGCGGACCAAAGCCTCCAGGTACAGGTGGGACATTGGCACAGAGATTGATCAAACCAGTTTCTTTGCCAGGTTGTATTCGACGCTTGGCGGGTCCAGGCTGTGGCACCTCAGCTGGGGTCCAGTTCAGGTTACGGTCCTCCTTCTCTGGGGATGAGTCATCAGAGTCATCGAACATCAACTCTGATTTGCGCTCATGTTTCGATGAGGGTGAACGACTACGCCTGCCTACTGGGGAAGCATCGCGGGATGATGTAGGGCTGGACCGTCGACTGTGAGGTGAGCGTCTGTCACTGTAGCTGCCTTCAGAACGTGAGCTCCTTTCATACTCGCTGCCTTCTTCTTCTGGTGCCTCATACACTGTAAGACGTGGGTGATACAGAGCCTCATCCTTCCTGTTCTTTTCTTTCACCGAGTCCAAAATCCATTCTGGAGTTACTATTTTAATGTTGCTATGCCGCAAAGCACATTCATACTTGGCCTGGCAAAGATAGAAAACCCACATTTAAAAAAAATTACTCTAAAAAATAATCAAGAACTGCAATATTGCCCAGTGCGATTATCAAATCACAAAGGTTGCAATTTAATTAAATAAATTATATGCAATGTGATTAACAAAATAATGCTGTTCCAGATGAAATAATTTCTGCATCTGCAGCAAGTTTGGGTTGCTTATAATGTGCATTTGGGAACGCAAAATTTGCCAACCATCTTTCCAAACATGTAAAGAGATGTTCTTATAAACTGACTGTTGTCAACAAAAGAGAAGCTTTAAGGGCTTCATACTGTTTTCTTCCAAAATAAAAATAAAATTTTACACTGTAAAATACATTTATTATATGTTGAATTTTATTTTACAGTGAAACATGAAAAAACTTAGTATTACACAAACCTACTAAATATTAATACTATTTTAATAGTACTATTATTATATAATCATATAGCTATAAAAACATTTTTGGACAAATTGTGCAGACCTCAAAACAAACCTGGAGTTTTTATTTGTGTTAATTAATAATAATCATAATATTAATTATTTCAATCACAAACCATTTTTATCTGAAAAATGTAAGCCTTAAATTACAGAAGGAGAGTGATAAAATATTTTGTGTTCGACATACATTAATGGATGCTGATAAATCCACAACTTCACTGATCACTGCAGTTGTTTTATATTTTTGTATGATGTTTGTTGAGAGTGGAGCATAAGACTTTGTATTGGTGTACCATGCCTTATTGCGCACCATGCATTCAGTATTAGTAAAAACAAAACAGCCTAACCTGACTGACATCTAACTACCATTAGTAAACATATGCATTAAAACACATGCGCTTACCCCCTTCGGTTCAGGCACAACCAGATGTGTGCACTTCTTGTTGAAGTGGAGCTGACAGTCACCTCCATAGAATGTTACAAAGGCCCAAAGTGTGTTGAGATCCTCTGACAGCTATAAAAATGACAAGACTGGTAAATCCTCAAATCAGTGCTGCTGCCTGACAATGACAGATGACAATATGTAGATTTGAATAAATTGGCAGAATATGCAGGTGCAACTTACATGTGGCAGACAAGCTGTAACACCAAAGAACACTTGTCCTGACTCTGGGGAAAATCCTGTAACTCTGATTGATTACCAGTCAAGATAGATAAACATCTAAACAGCATGTGATTCATCTTTAACTAGACATCAGTTGTTAAATTGCATTAAACTGATGCGTGACATGTCGGGTGCAAAATAAACATCACTTTCAAACCCATTAATCATGGAAGGATACGGTAGCAGGTCTCCACATTTGACAGACAGGATCACCCAACTCGGCTGAAACAGAAAGCATTGTGAATGTTCAACACTGCAGCGCATTTTCATTAGTAACAGTAAGTAAACAAATCTAACGCAAACAGGAGATCAGTCTAAATTATTGCCAACTGTAAATGTCTAAAAACTTTCAATATTATTTGTGTATAACCAGTGCAATATTATGTGTGTTTACCTTCACAACGGGTAAGTCAAAGACCTCTCTGGATTCCCCGACCTCTGGATTGTCCCCATCTTCTGCTATAATGTGGGTGGCAAGGGCATTGTAAGATACTTCTTTCCCTTTCCCGGCTTTCAGAAGTTGTACAACCTATCAGCAAATGTCAGGAATTGATCATTACCATATCAGTCAAATAACAGACAATTTATAAAATAAGACATTATCGGTTTGTGCTAGCTCTTAATTGATGTGCCAGGAACTCTATACAAACCATACACGAATGTAGTCTAAATATAAATGAAAACTGCACAAATCCCAATAAGACAACTGGGAGCAAAGGTACATAATGAAGCCAAAAGACATTGAAACACAGAAAGAAGGGCTACATATGCTAACGTTATTTTATTTGTTCGACTTCCTATTTAAGATACAAGCTAGCTACCATTAGCAAAAATTGTTTACACACACTTAAGGGGCAGGATAGCAAATAAATCGCTAAAATAACTCAAAAATGAGCCCAACGTGGGAAGTGTCGCATGTTGTCATTGACAATGGCTAACATCTGAAGACAGTTCTTTCGCTAACCGCAGATAAAGGCACCAGACATACGAAAGCCGACGACTTGAATTAATAAAAGCAACTGTATTTAAGAATAACATTAAATGCAATTTGTCCATAGGGTATTCTCTAGGTTTCACCATATTATGAAAGCTGCTGTGGATTAGCCTTCATGCTAACACCAGTCAGTATCCAGTATTAGCCAAAAAGCTAAATGAATAGCCTATTAATGTTAAATGTACCTTCTGATCAATATCTCCCACCACATAGAACTTCACGTCCTTGAAAAGCTCTTCCGGTACTTTTATGTCGTCTTCCGACATTGTTTTGACTGATTTAATTAATTTTACAGCAGAAAGTAAGCATTATGTTGCTGTCAGATTAGCGCACAATCGGCCTCAATAGGAAAAGGGTACTGAAGCGCCAAAGAGGATTCGGCGGGCTCCGGACACTTACATCTCTTTCGTGGGGGGAGATCAATATCTTTATGCAACTACATCTGGTAAATACATAATATACAAGTATAACATTATAGATTATGTTATGGCAAAAAACTATTTAGTTTTTCATATCATATTTGGACTTGAATTATCCAGTTATATTAAAAGAAATATACTGCTCATTTCATAACACCCCTATATTTGTGCAACATGTCACATTTGTGGGCGGCGTGTCATCTTTTACGCGCTTATTTACATCAATTAAAGCGCCAAATATGAAACACTTCTATGTGTGTGACTGTTTTCATCTGTATAACCAACGCATTTTAAGTAGGAATAAATGTAACTTTGAATTTAAATTTAAACGGATCTGTGATTGATTTGGCTATACAGTTCAACACTTAAGTTTATTTTTACTTGGAAGTAATTAATATTTTATCGTCATATAGCCTACTTTTGTTTAGATAACTTCAAGTTAAGGCAACAAACACTTTTAAAAAAAAGCTATTTATAAGAGCAATAGGGTTGACAGTGACATATAACCTAGTGAAACTTCAAGCAACTAAAGCTACATAAAATATGTTCATACAAAAAAAATAAATAATAATCTTTAATTTCAGTATGCGGTGACTGAGAGGGGACAGGCCAGAATACATCTTTATGAACAAGATATGTATAAAAAAAAGGTAATTTTGTTGGTATTTAAAGAAAAATTATTTACATTCATATAAAGTGTAAATAGCCTAACTGGGAAAAGAAAAGAAAAATAAATACAGTCTATCCTGTCTTTGCAAATGCTGATTTAAGACAGGACAACCTTTATCTTTTTTCTGCAGTAATCTTTCATTAGGTGTCCAAAACCAATAATTCAACCGACTAATGAAATATTCTGAATGTGTGTTTGTTTGTTTGCTTGCTTTATTCCCTTTTTCTTGTCTGTACATGTAAGTTATATGGTTGTTTATGAGAGCCTTTTTTATCTTTTGAAAATGTCTTTAAAATATATATTTACAAAAATACTGTGAAGTTCGCCTTACAGTTTGAAATGTTCAAAAATCCGCATAATAGAACTACTACTGCTGCTTTGTTCTAGATCTAATGTCAACAGGTGAGGGTGAGCGAGGGTTATGTGTAGGTGCGGAGTAAATATCATGAAGGTTAGAAAATAATTTATTAGTGGTCTTCACTAATAGCTTCAGGCCTCAGTGAATGTAATTTCTCCTATAGGCTACAAAAACAGGAAGCTTCAATCATAAATGGAAGAAACAATGTACACACCATGCAACGTTTAACTGTACATGAGAGCACAGCTCAGTGCAGTTGTCTGTCTCATGGGATTTGATATGGTAACGCTATGTTCTTAACCTTGCATCCATGTGGTCTGCGCTGAGGGAGAAACTGCGCGGACGCGGACGCGGACGCGGTCACTCCTGTGAACACGAGATCAAGAGACTGACAGACAGTGTTCACTCAGGATACTGTCTTCTACCGAATGGAGTGATACTGCCTTCGCTGAAGCAAAACTATTCTTGCCTGAAGGTAAGCTGGAATAGGAGGAAAACAATAGCCTTAGCCTAACCAAGCTGCGATGAGATGCCGTGAATATGTGCGCGTGTAGATCTGGCAGAGTAACGTTGTGTGAATGATGCTGTATATTGAAAGATGCTGTATTCGCGAAGATATGATAAGTTGAAGTAATGTGAATGTCACCTGAGAGTACTAGTCTTTCCAATTCATTAGTGGGCTAAGTTTATTACCAAAAATATTCCGAATCATAACTACAACTTTTCCTAAAAACTTAATGCCTTTATTAAACTGCCTCCAGTGTTCAGTGTTTATTAATTCTTATACAGACGATATATTTGTATATATGATAACTCTGCATGATATAATGTTATAAATGTTTCTTTGAGTAACGCGATGTGCAGAATTATTTTATTATTATTATTATTATTTTGCATGCGCATACACTTACAGCTCTTCTGAATATGTTAATTAATGGGCAGCTTGACAAGTAACAGTGATGCTTAGCATATGCAAATCAATGCACAAAAAAGCTGCCTTCACAGAGCAATTCAGTGCACAAAGTACCTTTTTATGTAGTTACTTTGGCCAAATGATGGATTGAAAGTGTAGGCTTACAGATGCACTCATGTTGCAAATACAAATATTTTGCAAATGAACAGTACTTTTGAGGAATATCATTTAAATGTCGATTTGCAGAAAAAGCTGTTTTATAGACAGGGTCATGTTTTGCATTCATGTTGAGATCACGTGACCATCCTCATCATGCTGTTGAGCTAATAATTAATAGTGTAATAATAACATAAACAATATTGTTTTCTTTATGCTTTCAGTCAGATGCTCATGGCTGATGATTTATGAAGAATGAACATATAACTCTATGTAAACAAAACATCAAATAACAAACTCAATGTACACAACGTCATAGTCTAGTGTAAGTTAATTAAAGGGAATTGGGACATTTTTGGCAGTCATCCTAATGGGATCCCAGTTTACCTGAAGTCACCTCTATGGAGAAGCATGTGCACAGTCCACCAGACAGTTCAGACAGAATGAGTACAAGTGTAGATATAAAATGCCCAAACAAACAGTCTCTGCTGCCTGGAGTGATTAAACAAACTGTGACGGCCAGCAGCTTCCATGTCACAGATCAAGGAAAAATGCCCCCATTCAATGCACAGCGACCGCAGGGAAGAGAACTCACGGCAGTCTGATCACAGTTCAGAGCAGCAGCCAGACCACTTACCAGTATGATCTTCCAACAAAGCATTAAAGTTACACTGAAAAAAATTAATCTGAGTGGATGTAAATGTTAAGTAATTAAAATGCGTGATATCAACAATAAATGTTAAGTTTGTGTCTTTACTTTAATATATCTAGTTTTAAATTAATCTGCATTTGTTCAAAAAACAAGAAAATGTGTATTTTATTCCTTTACTAAATTAATCTAAGTAATCCCAGCCAAGCTTTTTAGGTACACACGCACAACAAACAATACCTTGTTTTATTTACTCACATGGTAAAAAAAAAAAAAAAAAACTCCCCTTCCTGTTTCGTTGGTCTGGAAACCCCTTGCATTCCTAACGAAGACGAACACGCGGACTGAATTTAAGGTAAGAATAAAGCTAGCAAATTAACAGTTAATGTTACTTGGGTTGGTACATTCTTTACAGTTTTCGAATTGCTGTACAAAAACCAGGCTTTAAATGTAATTTGAAGATTGTTGTATGTGGATTTTCTAATTAGCATTAGGCCTACCATGTGGTTACACTGGTAAGTTAAAGTTAGGTGGCTAACTTTAGCTGCTTTAAAGCATTCAGTTTTAAGCTTGGCATATGTCTAAATACATTTAAGGAGCCACTGAAGCCTATTTTAGGATACCTTTTTCTCCCTGTGAAAGTGTTTGGTTCTCCCTGATAATAAAAGGTGATGTTGGATGCGTTGGAATGCGGGTAACGTTTGTCTCTCGTAAGGGGGACAGCTGCCAGCTGAGTTCACGCAGCATTTACAGCCGCCATTTTATTCGGATAATTTTCAAAATATTACTGTTATCGTTTCATGAAATGTAGTTTTTGAAGTATTTCAGGCGAGAATGTAGTTGTTTTAAACTCAAATATGCGGTTTATTTATAAAGACAGCGTCTATTTAAAAAAATGTGTTTCGCCGATTTCAGAGATGAGCTCCATGCGATCAGCGGGAGCTCCGTCATCATTTATCCGCAGAGAGCAGCTTCAGCTCGGCTAGACCTTCTGACATTTGCCGCTGGCTCTGATGTCTCTTTAGTGGTTCAAGATAAAATATAATTCGTTTGGGGTAAAACGAAACGTTTCTTATCTTTGGCCTTTATTCAATCAATCTATTAATATGTTTTATATATATATATGTATATGATGTCCCTATGAACTTTTGTCATATAGGTATTTCGTCATACAGAATGCATAGTCCATGAATTATGCGATCTGAAAGAGTGCCCATTAGCGCGCTGTCTGTTTCTCTTTGTGGTTTGCGTTTGTTAGGACGGTAGTTTTTACAGTCTATGGTTAGAGCGTTTACAGCTGTCAATCATAATATGTGACCATAATCCTGCCTTCTGCATGACGCGGTTCCCTGTACACTTTCTCATCTGAGCTCCGTGGAAAAAAAAAAAAACACAAACATTTCATATGAAACTGAAGACAATTAGCTGTCTGATCGGCAGGTCAACTACCTGTAGTTGTTTGTGGAGAGAAGAAAATGTGAAACTATTTTTAATTATAGTTATAGTTATGATTTGCTATGAATTGGGTTTCTTGCATTGGTCAGTTACTAACCATTAACTTACACTGTGTCCTTAACCAGGTGATTCTCCTGACAATAGGCTACACTGGATAAAGGTATGTAACTTTCAATAAATTATATTTAAATTATATAATAAATTTATTGTAGTGAGGAAACTGGGGGTGAAGTTATAACTCAGTTGGCAGTTGTTTTTTTTTTTGCATTTCACAGAGTAAATTTATAGTCCTGTAAAAAAAAAAAAAAAGTGACGACTTAAGGGGTGTGCACCATATGTTGCTGGTTGCTCAAAGTCTGCCATTGCATTAGTTCCCATTGCCATGATAATCTATTTTTGTTGATCCCATGGTTACATACATTAGCTAAAAAATAAAAAAAAACTTAATTAGTTTACTTCCACCATTTTAAAGTCACATCTTTCTATTTAACATTGATGAGGCTGTGATAAAATCAAACTTACCTGATTACCTGTGGAGAAAATAACAAGATGCTTACCTGATGAAGCTGTAAGAAAAACATCTGATCAATCATGGTGTAATTTTAGATTCTCTTCTTTTCATTCGTCAGTTGCATACTCCCCTGAACAATTGTATGGCTCAGAACAACGGGCCTCAATATTGTCATATTTGACCAATCTACTTATGTTCAGTTAGTGCCCCAAAATGACTCTAGAATATGCTGGGATCTGTGTGATGCACAGGCACCATAAATTAATTTAAAAGTCAAGACACTCACACTGAAGACATAGTGCACATACAGTTTTGTTTAAAGATGTCATAGGTGTTGAAAGTAATCCTTCTCTGTAAAGTTCAAAATCAAAACAAATGACTTTTGGTGACTTGTTAGTTGAATGTTTCTTTAACAAATGTGATTTAAGGGAATTCCAGGATGGACAAGGGCAATCAGTATGTAAACAGGCAAAAAATAGCTGCCGTCTTTCCTTAATTTGTAGTATTGTTTGGTTAAAGGGGTGGTATAATACCCCTTTTTACAAGATGTAAAAAAAATCTCTTATGTCCTCAGAGTATGTGAAGTTTTTGCTCAACATACCACACAGATAATTTTTATAGCATGTAGTAAAAAAGCTCAGTTTTTGTATGTCCCTTTAAATGCAAATGACCTGCTGCTCCTGGTTGCATGTTCCTGGGGGCAGGATTTATGTACATTTTAGGGTTAGTGATGTCACCAACCCGAGTGGAAGCCGTTGTAGTCTCTACCAGCCGTTTGTTGTAGTCCTTAAAAATAGATTTCTCTAAAAGAATATATCTCCCTTTGCTTTGAACTTTGAATGTCGTAACTTTGCAGATGTTGTTTATGCTCAAACAGCAACATTACACACTAACTAAAGTTAAAAAAGTGAAATCATAATCAACCATCCCTTTAAGATTACAAATGATTGTCCTGATAAATAAATATATATTTTCTCTTTACATTTTTGAGGACAGACAAGCAGACAGAGAGGCAAACACAACTAAATGGAAGTAGCTCCTCACCGCTACCAGTATATGACAAATCTCGAAACTGACTTCCACCACCCTCACAGAGACCACCCAATTTGCTCCTCATTTAGGGTCTGGATGTACTCAGATCTAGCATCTGGATTATATGGGATGGATTTGCACAGTTCACAGTTAAAGTTGAAAATTGTGTCATCATTCGCTCACCCTTAAGTTGTTTTAAACCTGTATAAATTTCTTTCTTCTGCTGAACACAAAGATATTTTGAAGAATGTCTGTAAACAGACAGACTTGGGTCCCATTGACTTCCATAGTAGGAAAAAATATATACTATGGAAGTCAATGAAACCCAAGTTGCAAAATATCTTTCTTTGTGTTCAGCAGAAGAAAGAAATTTATACAGGTTTAAAACAACTTGAGGGTGAGTAAATGATGACACAATTTTCATCTTGGAGGTGAACTAATCCTTTAATTCTTCATTCTTTTGCAGTTATCATGTGTTTTGTCTTCTCTACCGTTTTTTTGTCTGACCCTGCTGACCCAATGAGCATGTTACTGTCCAATGGTCATGCTTTAACTGCAATCTCTAGTATTGCATTAGTATTGGATTCTTCTCATGGGGATTTAATAATTTTGACTTTTCAATCTGAGTTAAATCTCGTTTTTGGCTTATTTTATCTGTAAAAGAAAACGTGCCTAATAATTCTGCACACCTGAATATAAGGCGTTTTCATTTCCAACCTTCATGTACAATTATATATCACTTATAAATGATTAAATTAATAGTAGTTAAGTTTAATATGGTTTGGAATTGGGAAAATGTTCCTGGGAATAAAATATGATCAGCAAATCAACGTGCCTAATAATTCTGCACACACTGTGTGTGTGTGTGTGTGTGTGTCTTTCCACATAAATATTTTTAAATTCACACAAGATTGTAATTGTTTATAAATGTAGGCAAATCCATGTGGGAAAAAAATTGGCTTAAATGCATTCTTCACATTAGCAAACAAAGCAGTAGGTTCAATTCTCTCTGGTTTATTTCACAGGTTTGTGATGACGATGATGCTGCAGCCATCCAAGAGGCCATCACTTCATTTGTGCTCAACATCTTTGTGGTCAGCAAAGCCAGGGATGGAGGTCTCGAGAAGAAAGTTGGAATAGCCATTGAGGGAGCGGAGGTCCTTTTTTGCATTCCCAGTGTAGCACATGCTTGCTCCTACCTTATGGGCCTTATTTATGCTTTGGAACTAAGCTACCCAGAGAAACTTAAATACACCTTTGAGGTATTTCAGAAGATCTTCCTGGAGCTGGAGGATGTTAACAAAAACATGTCCTCCAAAATCCACGATCACAAGATCAGCTTACTGGCCTAAAAGCGATACAGACATTGTTGAATGTAGAGGGTTTGAGTCCCTCTGGTAAAGTTTTACTGTTCAATTTCTCAGGTCTTTTTCAGTGCACTTTCTCAAGTCACACTAATCCTATTTCATATAGGGACCATGTTTGTGAGTGTTAATGTTAAAGGTGCAGTTGAAGGAAAGATGACAGTTAAGAAGTCAGAAACTATATTGCACAATGTGAGTTTTTTTCAATAGAAACCCAAAGAAACTGAAATGTAGGTTTCTTAGAAGATCTCCATTGTCACACGGGGATCATACATATGATCATACATGTGCAAGCGTGTTGTTTTAAAGTCTTAAGAGTATGTTACTGTACAGGACTGAAAAACGCAATTTTATAGAAAATATTCTGTAAATGTGTCTGAATGGTTTCTTATGAAGACAATAAAGCCTGTCAACTTTCACTTAATGAGCTTTCCTCTGTCACCACCATGAAGCACAATTTTGTATTGTACACAATGTCTCAACCTGTGAGGTGGATATATTTTATTATACTTTGTTTTATACTGACCTTGTCAGTTTTTACTCTCAAATGGCCAAAATGTCAGCTTCAATGTAATAACTAGATTTCTATATTTGATGAATACATTCTACTGGCATTCTGTTTACAAGTACCAGTGTTGAACTTTTACTATAGTAGTAAAACAATTACTATTTGCATTTATACTTTCAGTAGAAATACTCAGTTGCTAATTAGAATACCTGAGTACATGTAACTTTAAAATACACTAACAAATTTTGAAAACAGTATATCCCACTTGAAATTTGTAATATTGAAATGTAAAAATGAAGTTGGATTCAATCAAAAAATACACATTTTGGATTCTTAAAGTTGTGTAGATCACACACACACAAAAAAATGACTAGATCAATACTAAAAAGTAAGTTAACTTTATGTGCAAATTTTATTTCAACAAACAGAAAAATTAAGTAGTTTGTACAAAGACTAGTCTTGTTGGATCTACGTAATACAATTATGCAAAAGAATTCATCATATTTTTTAAGTAAATCAAGCAGATTATTTTTATCAGTGTAATTGGCATCGAATCCAATAGAGATTAATGTAGCATAAGACAAAAACAGCAAAAACAAACCTCATGCATCGACAGCAATAGGTGTCTTTAAGTCCAAAACCATGTAGGCACAAATTCAAAACTCCCATTAAAAGTGAAAACTAAAGTGCTGTAGGTTACATACAACACAAAACATTTGGTGGTTAATATGTACTTGCCAGAAACAGTTTGAAGGAGTCTTTTGTTAATGAGCAGGTCTGTAAGTGCACTGAAATGTATCCTTGTCACTTGAAGGAATCTGCTGTGAAGAGTGAAGAAGTGCCAGTGTGATTAGGATGAGCCCTCCACCGCGGCACTGTTTTAACTGTCATTAAAGTAATGATTTAAAAGATGAGGGCATTAGCTATGTGAGAGCGGATGACACAGTCTGTTGAATGTCTCATATTTGATTAAAGGAAATTATGTAGTTTATGAAAATCCTAGCTTCCCACACATGCATTTCGTTTCTAAAAGACTGTCTAAAAGAATAGTTTGACACGTGGAGCTGATGTTTGATTTAGACTGTAGACCAATAGAATAAAATATTTTATTGATTTATTGTGTATTCAAGCTGGAGGTGTTATGAATATTTTAATGTTTTAGTACATCGGGCATATATCAACCACTACTTGTTTTTCCCCTGGAAACCTCATACCCTTAAGGCATAGGAAGACAAGAAGGTCTATTTTGGTCAGCAATCTGTCCATATTTCACCTCTTCTGTTTGACATGTTTATTGTTTCTGCTTGTGGATTTCCCCAAGCCATACATGAATGCTTAATCAGTTCGGCCAATTTTCACTCCGACATTGTTCGAAAGCGCAATTACGTTTTCGAACAATTAAATCTCGAACAGATCCCAGTTGCAGATTCATTATGCAGTCACAAAGCATGATGGAACTATAGTGTCATGAAGGAAATACATGTTCTAAAATATTGATGTAAGGACCTGTAGTAAAATATGGATTTTCAGCTTTTCGCTCACATTAAAGATGAATAAATTTTCAAAGAATTCATTAGATTTCGCTCCCAGCAAGATGCATATCAAAATGCAAACACTTTGATCATTAAAACAGAGCAGTTGAAGTAAGGATCATTTAACAGTCCAGAATCCAATGTGTGAAGGAGAAGTGTTACAAGCAGTGCTATGTCTAATTATCGGCACAAATGGTTGCAGAAAACAGTATGTTTCTGAATATTCAGACTTCAGAAGAATAGAGTATGACACTTCTTACAGACTGCTGCTAACCCTGGGCAGATCGGGGAACAAATCAGACTGGATATTTGCTCATTGAGAGAAAAAAAAAAAAACTATTTCACAATTGTAACTCTGCCAGTGGGAAAGTTGAAATGTTACACAGGACTTGTCAGGAACGTTGACATGTTTCCTGGCCTGAATCTACCTTTTAAAGTCAGCCCTGCCACGCCAGAGATGGCGAATGACATGTTTTCTCTGGCATGACATTTCAGCTAAAAATATATTTTATTATACAATGTCTACTGACACGAATTTGTGGTAAATGTCTTTTTCACTGTTTTTCTGGGTCATCTACATGTGGTTATACCAGCAGACTGTACAGTGGTCAGATATTTCTTAATATTTGTGCCATCAGCTGTTGGCGTTGCTGTATATGGGCAACTGAAACAGATGCCTTCATGTCTCTTGTATCGCACCTCGAGTGAATAAGTTTCACTTCACAAATGGGCTATGTGTAATGACTTTTATTTCGTTCGCTAGTAGTCCACCTTTCTGTGATGAAGGCAGTGGGCTCTGGTCATGCTAGTTCATTGCTCGGGGGCCGTTCACACAGAACACATTTTTCTATTCTACTGCACTGTTTTTAACAAGGCGTCTTACATCTTTTGCAGCATCTTGAGTATGACACAACCTTATAAAAATGTTTAAGGGCATGTTTACACAACAAAGATTGCACTAAAAATAGACATTTTCTTTGCATTTTTGAAAAGATTAATGCACAAATGAAAATGTTGATAAAATGATCCCACATGGACCCACAAAAACAATGATATAAAAATACATGAATTTGTATGTATTTGTTTAGACAGAACACATAAGCATGTGTATGACATAACCGTGTTCACAAATTAGAATTTTCGCAGTTTCATAGACAACACTTGAGCACTGGGTTTTTTAAATGTGTGTCAAGTTCAGCTAAAACTCTTTCCATTGCATTTTCAAAGCATTTTCCATTGTGTCTCGTGGTTTTAAAGTGTTTCACTGTAGCCTGGATATCACTATTTTGTTCCAGTTGAAAGCACTGAATTTATGTAGAAGCTGAATTTGTAAATGGCCTTTTTTCTCATTTTTACAGCTGTTGCAGTCCAGTGAAGATCTTTCTTGTTATTTTGTAAGTGGCGTAAAGCGGTCAAAAGAGCACTCAATAACATGGCTGATGGCAGCCTGAACAGCTCCTTTAATCAGAGCTCAGAATATGGAAATGTCTAACAGAACCACAGACAGTGTTCAGCGTCTTGACGTTCACCCTGCTGGCCATGCTTTATGGTGGCTACATTTTTCTGGAACATGCTCGTCTAGTCACAATTCTCAGAGTCAGAACGTTCCAACCCGCGTGCCCCACAATCTGGTGGCCTCCATGGCTATATCTGATGTTATGGTGGCTGCTTTGGTGATGCCTCTCAGTCTAGTGCATGAGCTGAACGGCCGTCGATGGAAGTTGGGCCAAGTTCTCTGCCAAGTCTGGATATCCTTCGACGTCCTGTGCTGTACAGCCAGCATTTGGAACGTGACCGCAATAGCCCTCGACCGTTACTGGTCTATAACCCGCCACCTGGAGTACACACTGAAGACCCGAAAGAAGATCTCCAATGTGATGATTGGCTTGACGTGGCTGCTCTCATCTGTTATTCCCTCTCCCCTCTGTTTGGCTGGGGTGAGACGTATTCAGAGAAGGACATGGAGTGCCAGGTGAGCCAGGAGCCGTCTTACACCATCTTTTCCACATTCGGGGCCTTCTATCTGCCTCTTTGTGTTGTGCTGTTTGTCTACTGGAAGATATACAAAGCTGCTAAGTTCCGTATTGGATCAAAGAGGACCAACACCATCACTCCAGTAGCAGAGGCTGGAGAGGTACAGATGATATGTTGTGATATGCTTTCTTTTTAGCAACTTTTTAAGTTCGTCATCCTGCACACACCAGTGTGCTGGCATTTTCATACTGTACGGTGCAGATCTTTTTTTTTCCTCACGAATGCTGAATGTAATCTATTGCTTTAGATCAGACTGTTCCTATTTTACCTATCATTATTTTACAAAATGTTACTAGACAGCAATTCAATAGCTGATTGAACACAAATATCCCATTATGTTGCTCTATTACCTTGAACAGCGTGGTATAATCTCTGAGCATGTCACAACACTTTAGCGAATAGTATTCCTGACACCTCCCTTAGATAAGATCTATATTATTTTCCACTCTATTACCATCCTGTTCTGCTTCAGTGGGTTTAAGAGGGATTGTCAACGGTTTGACACCGAAACCTTAAGGGTTTAAAAGCTTATGATTAAATGCCTATTTTCATGGCCATTCCAATACTTCAAAAGTTCTATGCATTTTTATATTATGTTATCGTAACCCTAGAAAGAATGACTTGAAAAACCTGCATGCATGGGCAGGGTAAAAGTCTTTGCATTGGATTCAGTAGCTTTTGCTTTTCTTTTTTGTTTATTTTTTTCTCATCTATTATCTGTGTAATAAAATAATTAAAGTTTTATATATTTTGTTATATAAACACTGCCATTCAAAAGTTCACTAAGATTTTTTTTTCAGTTTGTATTATGTAAATTAATACTTGAATTCAGTAAGGATCATAAATTTTACTCAAGAATTCTATTTTAAATAAATACTGCTCTTTTGAACTCTTTATACAAGTTATCCTTGAAAAACATACAATCATGTTTTCAGCTTTATTGTCACAGGAATAAATTTCACTTTAAAATAAATCACAATAGAACATATATATTTTAAATTGTTATAATATTTCCCAATATTACTGTAGTTTTGATCACATAAATGCAACCTTGGTGAGAATAAGAGACTTTTTCTAAAACACCTTTACTTTTAAATGGTAAGTTTACATTGCTGAGGCTCACATATAATCTGAGGAATATGTTTAATTTTGCATAAAAAAATTTTTTTATTAAATATAACATTTCAACCTGTACACTATTTTTATGTGTTCTAGGTTTAAAACTAAATCTTGTGGTTTTTTACCTTACATCTATACTTCTGACTGATCCACTCACAGCAGTGATGCTCAAGACACATCTGTTCCCTCAGGTGAAAGAGGCCTCCAGGCAACAGCCTCAGATGGTGTTCACAGTACGCCATGCCACGGTGACATTCCAGGCCGACAGCGAGACGTGGCGAGAGCAGAAAGAGAAGCGAGCAGCTCTGATGGTGGGCATCCTCATCGGAGTGTTTGTCCTGTGCTGGATACCGTTCTTCCTCACCGAGCTCATCACTCCACTGTGCTCCTGCCACATCCCGCCAATATGGAAGAGTGTCTTCCTCTGGCTGGGCTACTCCAACTCTTCTTTCAACCCGCTCATTTACACAGCCTTCAACAAGAACTATAATAACGCTTTCAGAAATCTCTTCTCTCGACAGCGCTGAGAGATAATCGGAATTGGCTGTGCCACAAATG
>NW_020527763.1:0-39520 GCF_003368295.1 Carassius auratus
ATGAGTACAAGTGTAGATATAAACAGTCTCTGCTGCCTGGAGTGATTAAACAAACTGTGACGGCCAGCAGCTTCCATGTCACAGATCAAGGAAAAATGCCCCATTCAATGCACAGCGACCGCAGGGAAGAGAACTCACGGCAGTCTGATCACAGTTCAGAGCAGCAGCCAGACCACTTACCAGTATGATCTTCCAACAAAGCATTAAAGTTACACTGAAAAAAATTAATCTGAGTGGATGTAAATGTTAAGTAATTAAAATGCGTGATATCAACAATAAAATGTTAAGTTTGTGTCTTTACTTTAATATATCTAGTTTTAAATTAATCTGCATTTGTTCAAAAACAAGAAATGTGTATTTTATTCCTTTACTAAATTAATCTAAGTAATCCCAGCCAAGCTTTTTAGGTACACACGCACAACAAACAATACCTTGTTTTATTTACTCACATGGTAAAAAAAAAAAAAAAAAAACTCCCCTTCCTGTTTCGTTGGTCTGGGAAACCCCTTGCATTCCTAACGAAGACGAACACGCGGACTGAATTTAAGGTAAGAATAAAGCTAGCAAATTAACAGTTAATGTTACTTGGGTTGGTACATTCTTTACAGTTTTCGAATTGCTGTACAAAAACCAGGCTTTAAATGTAATTTGAAGATTGTTGTATGTGGATTTTCTAATTAGCATTAGGCCTACCATGTGGTTACACTGGTAAGTTAAAGTTAGGTGGCTAACTTTAGCTGCTTTAAAGCATTCAGTTTTAAGCTTGGCATATGTCTAAATACATTTAAGGAGCCACTGAAGCCTATTTTAGGATACCTTTTTCTCCCTGTGAAAGTGTTTGGTTCTCCCTGATAATAAAAGGTGATGTTGGATGCGTTGGAATGCGGGTAACGTTTGTCTCTCGTAAGGGGGACAGCTGCCAGCTGAGTCACGCAGCATTTACAGCCGCCATTTTATTCGGATAATTTTCAAAATATTACTGTTATCGTTTCATGAAATGTAGTTTTTGAAGTATTTCAGGCGAGAATGTAGTTGTTTTAAACTCAAATATGCGGTTTATTTATAAAGACAGCGTCTATTTAAAAAATGTGTTTCGCCGATTTCAGAGATGAGCTCCATGCGATCAGCGGGAGCTCCGTCATCATTTATCCGCAGAGAGCAGCTTCAGCTCGGCTAGACCTTCTGACATTTGCCGCTGGCTCTGATGTCTCTTTAGTGGTTCAAGATAAAATATAATTCGTTTGGGGTAAAACGAAACGTTTCTTATCTTTGGCCTTTATTCAATCAATCTATTAATATGTTTTATATATATATATGTATATGATGTCCCTATGAACTTTTGTCATATAGGTATTTCGTCATACAGAATGCATAGTCCATGAATTATGCGATCTGAAAGAGTGCCCATTAGCGCGCTGTCTGTTTCTCTTTGTGGTTTGCGTTTGTTAGGACGGTAGTTTTTACAGTCTATGGTTAGAGCGTTTACAGCTGTCAATCATAATATGTGACCATAATCCTGCCTTCTGCATGACGCGGTTCCCTGTACACTTTCTCATCTGAGCTCCGTGGAAAAAAAAAAACACAAACATTTCATATGAAACTGAAGACAATTAGCTGTCTGATCGGCAGGTCAACTACCTGTAGTTGTTTGTGGAGAGAAGAAAATGTGAAAACTATTTTTAATTATAGTTATAGTTATGATTTGCTATGAATTGGGTTTCTTGCATTGGTCAGTTACTAACCATTAACTTACACTGTGTCCTTAACCAGGTGATTCTCCTGACAATAGGCTACACTGGATAAAGGTATGTAACTTTCAATAAATTATATTTAAATTATATAATAAATTTATTGTAGTGAGGAAACTGGGGGTGAAGTTATAACTCAGTTGGCAGTTGTTTTTTTTTTTGCATTTCACAGAGTAAATTTATAGTCCTGTAAAAAAAAAAAAAAGTGACGACTTAAGGGGTGTGCACCATATGTTGCTGGTTGCTCAAAGTCTGCCATTGCATTAGTTCCCATTGCCATGATAATCTATTTTTGTTGATCCCATGGTTACATACATTAGCTAAAAAATAAAAAAAAACTTAATTAGTTTACTTCCACCATTTTAAAGTCACATCTTTCTATTTAACATTGATGAGGCTGTGATAAAATCAAACTTACCTGATTACCTGTGGAGAAAATAACAAGATGCTTACCTGATGAAGCTGTAAGAAAAACATCTGATCAATCATGGTGTAATTTTAGATTCTCTTCTTTTCATTCGTCAGTTGCATACTCCCCTGAACAATTGTATGGCTCAGAACAACGGGCCTCAATATTGTCATATTTGACCAATCTACTTATGTTCAGTTAGTGCCCCAAAATGACTCTAGAATATGCTGGGATCTGTGTGATGCACAGGCACCATAAATTAATTTAAAAGTCAAGACACTCACACTGAAGACATAGTGCACATACAGTTTTGTTTAAAGATGTCATAGGTGTTGAAAGTAATCCTTCTCTGTAAAGTTCAAAATCAAAACAAATGACTTTTGGTGACTTGTTAGTTGAATGTTTCTTTAACAAATGTGATTTAAGGGAATTCCAGGATGGACAAGGGCAATCAGTATGTAAACAGGCAAAAAATAGCTGCCGTCTTTCCTTAATTTGTAGTATTGTTTGGTTAAAGGGGTGGTATAATACCCCTTTTTACAAGATGTAAAAAAAATCTCTTATGTCCTCAGAGTATGTGAAGTTTTTGCTCAACATACCACACAGATAATTTTTATAGCATGTAGTAAAAAAGCTCAGTTTTTGTATGTCCCTTTAAATGCAAATGACCTGCTGCTCCTGGTTGCATGTTCCTGGGGGCAGGATTTATGTACATTTTAGGGTTAGTGATGTCACCAACCCGAGTGGAAGCCGTTGTAGTCTCTACCAGCCGTTTGTTGTAGTCCTTAAAAAATAGATTTCTCTAAAAGAATATATCTCCCTTTGCTTTGAACTTTGAATGTCGTAACTTTGCAGATGTTGTTTATGCTCAAACAGCAACATTACACACTAACTAAAGTTAAAAAAGTGAAATCATAATCAACCATCCCTTTAAGATTACAAATGATTGTCCTGATAAATAAATATATATTTTCTCTTTACATTTTTGAGGACAGACAAGCAGACAGAGAGGCAAACACAACTAAATGGAAGTAGCTCCTCACCGCTACCAGTATATGACAAATCTCGAAACTGACTTCCACCACCCTCACAGAGACCACCCAATTTGCTCCTCATTTAGGGTCTGGATGTACTCAGATCTAGCATCTGGATTATATGGGATGGATTTGCACAGTTCACAGTTAAAGTTGAAAATTGTGTCATCATTCGCTCACCCTTAAGTTGTTTTAAACCTGTATAAATTTCTTTCTTCTGCTGAACACAAAGATATTTTGAAGAATGTCTGTAAACAGACAGACTTGGGTCCCATTGACTTCCATAGTAGGAAAAAATATATACTATGGAAGTCAATGAAACCCAAGTTGCAAAATATCTTTCTTTGTGTTCAGCAGAAGAAAGAAATTTATACAGGTTTAAAACAACTTGAGGGTGAGTAAATGATGACACAATTTTCATCTTGGAGGTGAACTAATCCTTTAATTCTTCATTCTTTTGCAGTTATCATGTGTTTTGTCTTCTCTACCGTTTTTTTGTCTGACCCTGCTGACCCAATGAGCATGTTACTGTCCAATGGTCATGCTTTAACTGCAATCTCTAGTATTGCATTAGTATTGGATTCTTCTCATGGGGATTTAATAATTTTGACTTTTCAATCTGAGTTAAATCTCGTTTTTGGCTTATTTTATCTGTAAAAGAAAACGTGCCTAATAATTCTGCACACCTGAATATAAGGCGTTTTCATTTCCAACCTTCATGTACAATTATATATCACTTATAAATGATTAAATTAATAGTAGTTAAGTTTAATATGGTTTGGAATTGGGAAAATGTTCCTGGGAATAAAATATGATCAGCAAATCAACGTGCCTAATAATTCTGCACACACTGTGTGTGTGTGTGTGTGTGTGTCTTTCCACATAAATATTTTTAAATTCACACAAGATTGTAATTGTTTATAAATGTAGGCAAATCCATGTGGGAAAAAAATTGGCTTAAATGCATTCTTCACATTAGCAAACAAAGCAGTAGGTTCAATTCTCTCTGGTTTATTTCACAGGTTTGTGATGACGATGATGCTGCAGCCATCCAAGAGGCCATCACTTCATTTGTGCTCAACATCTTTGTGGTCAGCAAAGCCAGGGATGGAGGTCTCGAGAAGAAAGTTGGAATAGCCATTGAGGGAGCGGAGGTCCTTTTTTGCATTCCCAGTGTAGCACATGCTTGCTCCTACCTTATGGGCCTTATTTATGCTTTGGAACTAAGCTACCCAGAGAAACTTAAATACACCTTTGAGGTATTTCAGAAGATCTTCCTGGAGCTGGAGGATGTTAACAAAAACATGTCCTCCAAAATCCACGATCACAAGATCAGCTTACTGGCCTAAAAGCGATACAGACATTGTTGAATGTAGAGGGTTTGAGTCCCTCTGGTAAAGTTTTACTGTTCAATTTCTCAGGTCTTTTTCAGTGCACTTTCTCAAGTCACACTAATCCTATTTCATATAGGGACCATGTTTGTGAGTGTTAATGTTAAAGGTGCAGTTGAAGGAAAGATGACAGTTAAGAAGTCAGAAACTATATTGCACAATGTGAGTTTTTTTCAATAGAAACCCAAAGAAACTGAAATGTAGGTTTCTTAGAAGATCTCCATTGTCACACGGGGATCATACATATGATCATACATGTGCAAGCGTGTTGTTTTAAAGTCTTAAGAGTATGTTACTGTACAGGACTGAAAAACGCAATTTTATAGAAAATATTCTGTAAATGTGTCTGAATGGTTTCTTATGAAGACAATAAAGCCTGTCAACTTTCACTTAATGAGCTTTCCTCTGTCACCACCATGAAGCACAATTTTGTATTGTACACAATGTCTCAACCTGTGAGGTGGATATATTTTATTATACTTTGTTTTATACTGACCTTGTCAGTTTTTACTCTCAAATGGCCAAAATGTCAGCTTCAATGTAATAACTAGATTTCTATATTTGATGAATACATTCTACTGGCATTCTGTTTACAAGTACCAGTGTTGAACTTTTACTATAGTAGTAAAACAATTACTATTTGCATTTATACTTTCAGTAGAAATACTCAGTTGCTAATTAGAATACCTGAGTACATGTAACTTTAAAATACACTAACAAATTTTGAAAACAGTATATCCCACTTGAAATTTGTAATATTGAAATGTAAAAATGAAGTTGGATTCAATCAAAAATACACATTTTGGATTCTTAAAGTTGTGTAGATCACACACACACAAAAAAATGACTAGATCAATACTAAAAGTAAGTTAACTTTATGTGCAAATTTTATTTCAACAAACAGAAAAATTAAGTAGTTTGTACAAAGACTAGTCTTGTTGGATCTACGTAATACAATTATGCAAAAGAATTCATCATATTTTTTAAGTAAATCAAGCAGATTATTTTTATCAGTGTAATTGGCATCGAATCCAATAGAGATTAATGTAGCATAAGACAAAAACAGCAAAAACAAACCTCATGCATCGACAGCAATAGGTGTCTTTAAGTCCAAAACCATGTAGGCACAAATTCAAAACTCCCATTAAAAGTGAAAACTAAAGTGCTGTAGGTTACATACAACACAAAACATTTGGTGGTTAATATGTACTTGCCAGAAACAGTTTGAAGGAGTCTTTTGTTAATGAGCAGGTCTGTAAGTGCACTGAAATGTATCCTTGTCACTTGAAGGAATCTGCTGTGAAGAGTGAAGAAGTGCCAGTGTGATTAGGATGAGCCCTCCACCGCGGCACTGTTTTAACTGTCATTAAAGTAATGATTTAAAAGATGAGGGCATTAGCTATGTGAGAGCGGATGACACAGTCTGTTGAATGTCTCATATTTGATTAAAGGAAATTATGTAGTTTATGAAAATCCTAGCTTCCCACACATGCATTTCGTTTCTAAAAGACTGTCTAAAAGAATAGTTTGACACGTGGAGCTGATGTTTGATTTAGACTGTAGACCAATAGAATAAAATATTTTATTGATTTATTGTGTATTCAAGCTGGAGGTGTTATGAATATTTTAATGTTTTAGTACATCGGGCATATATCAACCACTACTTGTTTTTCCCCTGGAAACCTCATACCCTTAAGGCATAGGAAGACAAGAAGGTCTATTTTGGTCAGCAATCTGTCCATATTTCACCTCTTCTGTTTGACATGTTTATTGTTTCTGCTTGTGGATTTCCCCAAGCCATACATGAATGCTTAATCAGTTCGGCCAATTTTCACTCCGACATTGTTCGAAAGCGCAATTACGTTTTCGAACAATTAAATCTCGAACAGATCCCAGTTGCAGATTCATTATGCAGTCACAAAGCATGATGGAACTATAGTGTCATGAAGGAATACATGTTCTAAAATATTGATGTAAGGACCTGTAGTAAAATATGGATTTCAGCTTTTCGCTCACATTAAAGATGAATAAATTTTCAAAGAATTCATTAGATTTCGCTCCCAGCAAGATGCATATCAAAATGCAAACACTTTGATCATTAAAACAGAGCAGTTGAAGTAAGGATCATTTAACAGTCCAGAATCCAATGTGTGAAGGAGAAGTGTTACAAGCAGTGCTATGTCTAATTATCGGCACAAATGGTTGCAGAAAACAGTATGTTTCTGAATATTCAGACTTCAGAAGAATAGAGTATGACACTTCTTACAGACTGCTGCTAACCCTGGGCAGATCGGGGAACAAATCAGACTGGATATTTGCTCATTGAGAGAAAAAAAAAAAAACTATTTCACAATTGTAACTCTGCCAGTGGGAAAGTTGAAATGTTACACAGGACTTGTCAGGAACGTTGACATGTTTCCTGGCCTGAATCTACCTTTTAAAGTCAGCCCTGCCACGCCAGAGATGGCGAATGACATGTTTTCTCTGGCATGACATTTCAGCTAAAAATATATTTTATTATACAATGTCTACTGACACGAATTTGTGGTAAATGTCTTTTTCACTGTTTTTCTGGGTCATCTACATGTGGTTATACCAGCAGACTGTACAGTGGTCAGATATTTCTTAATATTTGTGCCATCAGCTGTTGGCGTTGCTGTATATGGGCAACTGAAACAGATGCCTTCATGTCTCTTGTATCGCACCTCGAGTGAATAAGTTTCACTTCACAAATGGGCTATGTGTAATGACTTTTATTTCGTTCGCTAGTAGTCCACCTTTCTGTGATGAAAGGCAGTGGGCTCTGGTCATGCTAGTTCATTGCTCGGGGGCCGTTCACACAGAACACATTTTTCTATTCTACTGCACTGTTTTTAACAAGGCGTCTTACATCTTTTGCAGCATCTTGAGTATGACACAACCTTATAAAAATGTTTAAGGGCATGTTTACACAACAAAGATTGCACTAAAAATAGACATTTTCTTTGCATTTTTGAAAAGATTAATGCACAAATGAAAATGTTGATAAAATGATCCCACATGGACCCACAAAAACAATGATATAAAAATACATGAATTTGTATGTATTTGTTTAGACAGAACACATAAGCATGTGTATGACATAACCGTGTTCACAAATTAGAATTTTCGCAGTTTCATAGACAACACTTGAGCACTGGGTTTTTTAAATGTGTGTCAAGTTCAGCTAAAACTCTTTCCATTGCATTTTCAAAGCATTTTCCATTGTGTCTCGTGGTTTTAAAGTGTTTCACTGTAGCCTGGATATCACTATTTTGTTCCAGTTGAAAGCACTGAATTTATGTAGAAGCTGAATTTGTAAATGGCCTTTTTTCTCATTTTTACAGCTGTTGCAGTCCAGTGAAGATCTTTCTTGTTATTTTGTAAGTGGCGTAAAGCGGTCAAAAGAGCACTCAATAACATGGCTGATGGCAGCCTGAACAGCTCCTTTAATCAGAGCTCAGAATATGGAAATGTCTACAGACCACAGACAGTGTTCAGCGTCTTGACGTTCACCCTGCTGGCCATGCTTATGGTGGCTACATTTTTCTGGAACATGCTCGTCCTAGTCACAATTCTCAGAGTCAGAACGTTCCACCGCGTGCCCCACAATCTGGTGGCCTCCATGGCTATATCTGATGTTATGGTGGCTGCTTTGGTGATGCCTCTCAGTCTAGTGCATGAGCTGAACGGCCGTCGATGGAAGTTGGGCCAAGTTCTCTGCCAAGTCTGGATATCCTTCGACGTCCTGTGCTGTACAGCCAGCATTTGGAACGTGACCGCAATAGCCCTCGACCGTTACTGGTCTATAACCCGCCACCTGGAGTACACACTGAAGACCCGAAAGAAGATCTCCAATGTGATGATTGGCTTGACGTGGCTGCTCTCATCTGTTATTTCCCTCTCCCCTCTGTTTGGCTGGGGTGAGACGTATTCAGAGAAGGACATGGAGTGCCAGGTGAGCCAGGAGCCGTCTTACACCATCTTTTCCACATTCGGGGCCTTCTATCTGCCTCTTTGTGTTGTGCTGTTTGTCTACTGGAAGATATACAAAGCTGCTAAGTTCCGTATTGGATCAAAGAGGACCAACACCATCACTCCAGTAGCAGAGGCTGGAGAGGTACAGATGATATGTTGTGATATGCTTTCTTTTTAGCAACTTTTTAAGTTCGTCATCCTGCACACACCAGTGTGCTGGCATTTTCATACTGTACGGTGCAGATCTTTTTTTTTCCCTCACGAATGCTGAATGTAATCTATTGCTTTAGATCAGACTGTTCCTATTTTACCTATCATTATTTTACAAAATGTTACTAGACAGCAATTCAATAGCTGATTGAACACAAATATCCCATTATGTTGCTCTATTACCTTGAACAGCGTGGTATAATCTCTGAGCATGTCACAACACTTTAGCGAATAGTATTCCTGACACCTCCCTTAGATAAGATCTATATTATTTTCCACTCTATTACCATCCTGTTCTGCTTCAGTGGGTTTAAGAGGGATTGTCAACGGTTTGACACCGAAACCTTAAGGGTTTAAAAGCTTATGATTAAATGCCTATTTTCATGGCCATTCCAATACTTCAAAAGTTCTATGCATTTTTAAATTATGTTATCGTAACCCTAGAAAGAATGACTTGAAAAACCTGCATGCATGGGCAGGGTAAAAGTCTTTGCATTGGATTCAGTAGCTTTTGCTTTTCATTTTTTGTTTATTTTCATCTATATTATCTGTGTAATAAAATAATTAAAGTTTTATATATTTTGTTATATAAACACTGCCATTCAAAAGTTCACTAAGATTTTTTTTTCAGTTTGTATTATGTAAATTAATACTTGAATTCAGTAAGGATCATAAATTTTACTCAAGAATTCTATTTTAAATAAATACTGCTCTTTTGAACTCTTTATACAAGTTATCCTTGAAAAACATACAATCATGTTTTCAGCTTTATTGTCACAGGAATAAATTTCACTTTAAAATAAATCACAATAGAACATATATATTTTAAATTGTTATAATATTTCCCAATATTACTGTAGTTTTGATCACATAAATGCAGCCTTGGTGAGAATAAGAGACTTCTTTCTAAAACACCTATACTTTTAAATGGTAAGTTTACATTGCTGAGGCTCACATATAATCTGAGGAATATGTTTAATTTTGCATAAAAAAATTTTTTTATTAAATATAACATTTCAACCTGTACACTATTTTTATGTGTTCTAGGTTTAAAACTAAATCTTGTGGTTTATTTGACCTTACATCTATACTTCTGACTGATCCACTCACAGCAGTGATGCTCAAGACACATCTGTTCCCTCAGGTGAAAGAGGCCTCCAGGCAACAGCCTCAGATGGTGTTCACAGTACGCCATGCCACGGTGACATTCCAGACCGACAGCGAGACGTGGCGAGAGCAGAAAGAGAAGCGAGCAGCTCTGATGGTGGGCATCCTCATCGGAGTGTTTGTCCTGTGCTGGATACCGTTCTTCCTCACCGAGCTCATCACTCCACTGTGCTCCTGCCACATCCCGCCAATATGGAAGAGTGTCTTCCTCTGGCTGGGCTACTCCAACTCTTTCTTCAACCCGCTCATTTACACAGCCTTCAACAAGAACTATAATAACGCTTTCAGAAATCTCTTCTCTCGACAGCGCTGAGAGATAATCGGAATTGGCTGTGCCACAAATGCCAGTTTAAGCCACCCTTAAGATTTGGGAAAGTGTGGTTATCTGAGTTCTTCAAAAGGCACAGATTCATAAAGAAACAGCGCTGCAGTATGGACGGAATGATGTCTGGGCTTTTACTGTCAGGCAAAGTGATGATTTGACCCAGTGTCAACAGTGAAGAACGCTCAGCTAAAATGTCAGGCTGTCCCCTGCATTAAATGAATATAGACCACGTCTGGCTTTTAACAGTCAGTTTATATATATATATATATATATATATATATATATATATATATATATATATATATATATATATATATATATATATATATACCAATGTTTTATCGTCTTGGAAGGTTATTTGGATATTGTTTTATCTAGAAGAGAAAAGATATGAAGAGTTCAGATACAAAAGCCTCTAAGTGCCATCTGAAATTTTCATCTAAAATTAGGAATTTTATCAAGCTCCTATGCTTAGGTTGAGTCATTTTACTTTAATGGCAATGTGCGAGTCCTTTTCCAGGCTATTAAAGTGAAATAACTGAACATAAATATAGGGGCCTGATAAAAATCCTAATTTTAGATGAAAATTTCAGATGGCACTTAGAGGCTTTTGCATCTGAACTCTTCATATAGTCTTTTATCCAAAAAGACCCATAATGGACAGCAATTGGTAGTATACTTGGGGAAAAATGATTTAGGCTTTCTCTGTTTAAGAATTTGGATACATTTTCATTTACAAACACATGTGCATTTACAAACAAAAGGTGCATTTTGTGTAGGATGCCTTTTTGCACATGGTAACCTTTTATGTTGGTCAGTGTGGATCATTATTGTTCCTAATTACAATACTCCGACACAAACAAGTGGTACAGATTATTCGTGTTGTCATTGTTTGTTACCCTGAAAGATACAGCTTGTTATGAAAAATAAAAAGTAATGTCTCTGTTTTGAGGAGAGTGAACATGGCATTGATGTATTAACAGCTCCAGACTGCTGAGTTATGGACTATGAACTGTCATTGTACATGACTTAGTGAGAATTAGATTCTCCTAGTGGTAGATTTTAAGGAACATGCTGATGACCAAGCCAGAACTTTTCCATCTGTGTCATTTAAACTCTGACTGAAGTCATCTCCGCTTCTGGAAATTGAAAATGATGGATTAACAGCACTTACTTCCCCTATAATGTCAGTGAAAATTACACTGAGCTACTTGACATTTTAAAAGTACCTAGCTTTTCATTCACTCCCATCTGTGTACGATGCTCCCACTTGTACATGAAGTGTTTGTCATTACGAGAGGAAATAGCGATGTCAATAGAAGCAATCTTGATCAAAATACTGAAGAACAGATGAAGAGCTGTAGATATACTGTCTAATATTTGGGCCTTAAAGAAAATACTTCAGCCGTATTCAAAAGGATTCGGCTCTATTCAATACCATGCTCTTGTTCACTTTCAGTAAAGATGCTTTAGACTTCAGGCTGTGTGGATTAATAATACGATGTCTCTGTGAATCAACCGTACCTTATTTGATTTAGATGTTCATTCTATCGCGCTGCACTTAAACACGTTTTGAAAGCCATGAATACACAGACAAGAGACTGACAGACCAAAGACCAAGTTTGCTGAAAATGGAGCTCTACAGAGTGCTTTTGAGTGCTCAACAAACAGCAACAAAAAAGAGAGACATTTTCAGGGCTAATTGAAGTGAGGTGTCAGTAAGAAATTTGTTGGTGGAGTGGAGACATGAATAATGGATGCGACACCTGCCTAAATGGCACCTTCCTCTTTAGCAGAGATGGAAAGGGATAGAAAGAGACAGCAAAACATCTCACAGACTCACTGAGGACATAAACAGATACATGATCCTTTTTTTCCTATTGCAGGTACTTTCACACATTATGTAATAAATTATGGTAATGGCTGAACACAAGAGACCACAGGTGAAAGAATCAGGCTCAGATATTTTGTACCTGGGGGAAAACATAAGCAGATGAGAACAAAATGAACTGTATGCAAGTAATACAAATCTATTTCTGGACCAGTGGTGTGGCATAATATTTATTGGCAAATTCTTGTTGCTTTACCAAGGACAGATTCACCTAAAACATTAGTCTTTTAGAAGAGCGACAGAACACAGCATTTTAATATCCTTTTCAGAGCTCTGACGTGGTTTCAGATCAGTGAGCTGGGACTCATGGAATTCAGAAATTAACTTTTCATAATGCTCATATTCTTCGGCCTTTAGAAATAAAGAGACAACACAAAGAGATGGAAGAAAATGCCTTTGTGGATGGTAACCAGGGAAACGGTATCTGCTTCAACAAATATAACGCATATTTTATTGAATGATGAGAAAGCAGCAAGGAATCAGATCCATTTGTTGAAATATCTGATATTCATCCACTGCAGTTTGTGTCGCCGCTTTTTCAGTGGCGCCGATGGCTAAAGGTTCTTTAGTGGGATCTATAACCTTTATGAAGTGAAAGTCAATAAATTCAGGTCTTGTACAGATTTTTTTTTTGTGTTTTGCATTGATTCTCTACATAATAAACTGACTGCAGTAAGTAAAACTCTTGACGTAGACCATAGTTGTGTGGTTTATTGCTTAAGAAAACCATTCAATAAAACAGTTTAGTCATACATACACAGTGGATATTCTTTATTCCCAAGTAATAGGACAGGAAGGATACTTATAAAAAAAATTTAGAAGAAGAGAAACAGTTGTGCAGAAATTATTTTTCTGCCGAAAGCAATGGTAAATAGCTGTTGAGGAATAATTTTAGAATGAACGGAATGAACTTGTAAATCATTTCGTTTCTTCCACAAAACTCCTATTCTTTGGTGCTCCATGGGTTATGGTTAATCTGGATCTGATTTGGATTCATAGTCCCAATAGTTACAGTTGCATCGGCTGTGTTTATTTGTTATAACATTTCTGCTGTTGAACAGCTGCTGAGTTATATTCTGATTTAGCAGGGATGGTGTATTAAAATGGCACGAGAAGATGCAACTGATGCACAGATAGATCCAAGATGTGACATACTGCCAGATTTCCTCTTTTTCTTAATTGCATATGAGATAGAAACCTTCAGAAAGAAACTATTACAAAATAAACAATGGATATATCATAAAGTGTGTTTCCAAACAGCGTTCCGGTCAAGAGGAATCAGAAAACGTTTGCTCTCATTCTAACTACAATGTCATTAAGTGTTATTTCCCTGCAGATATCAAGCAATTAATTTTTCAATTATTAACAAAGCATTCTTTCACAATAATTTTTGGTATCATATAGCTTGATTAATGAGAAAGCTTCTCCAGGTTTTAAATTTCATTCAAGTACAGTGTAATTGATAAGTGTTCGACTCCCATCTATTGCTCAACTGTCATTTGATTGAATTTTTAACTACTCTGCAGAACTTTAATAAGTTAATGCAATATAATTGTGTGACAATCACAAAATTGATTCCCAATGATGTACCCATATTATTACAAGCACAGATTGCCTACAAAGAACTTTGACTGGAACATGACCGTGAATGAGCAATTCAAAGACATATTCTTATATTAAGTTATGTATTATTTATTTATTAATGTTATTTTTTGCAAAGCATTCTTCACAACATTGTTTAGCTGTTGTCTTATGCAAACCTGCCCCCTGGTGTACAAACATGGGAAATACATTCCCTGAGTATTAAAGATTCTCTATTGGTCAAGAACAATAAACAGCACAGCACAGCAAGCAAACTCAATATGTGTAACTCAATATAAATTATTATATAAAGTGAAGGCACGTATAGCTGACACTGCTAAAGCTCAGAGCTGAAGAAAGAAGGCAAGTACATATTAAGTAACACAACAAAGCACTTGAATATGTGCATTATGCAGCATACTTCGTAACTTATCATGTACAATATTTAATATAGTGCAGCAATATTTAATAGAGTTATTATAATAATAATACAGTACTGTTTGTCTGAGTTTCAGTGACTAGAAAGACTGAGCACTAGCTGTCACATTTTTTACTTATATACATTGACTAAATCTCTATAGGTTAATGTTTGAAAGTCAATTTATATGTAAGTTGTTACTGTAAATGTTTAAACTATTCTATGTTCTCATAATAACACATATTTTAGATGTTTGTTATATGTTGAGTACTGTCTAGGTTACCTTATTGTCCACGCTACACTATGTCACGCCATTGTAAGTAAATCAGCCTCTATATGCTTTTGTGGATCAGTTCCCTTCCCATGTAGTTATCACCTGTTGTCTCCTTTTTGTCCTGGTGAGGGCAGACTTGACAGCAAAACAGACAGACAGACAGATCCTCCATTATATCAAACAATATTAAAGACTTAAACGCATGCTATGTTGTACTGTAAATACACTTTATTATTTATATTATGGTACTTAGGAAAGTACAAAAGTTGTCACTGGGGTGTTACCCTTTCAAAATGTACTACTATATATTCAGGTACTACTGTGGACCTTTAATGCATGCACCCTTTAGGGGTAAATTGAGGCAAAAGGGGTAAATCTGAAAGGGTACTGCATCAGTGACAGCTTTTGTATATTTTTTCTAAGAGCATAGAGGTATATTTTCTGTTTTATATAGGCTATATAAAGACCTCTCAGGGTATGAATGGTTATAGATCATATGGTCAAACACATCAACATTAAAAGACCTTGACAAACTCTGAAACGCGTCCAATCGGAAGCATAATTAGATCATTTAATTGACAGCTAGATTCAGTGCAGGGATGGGACCTTGTGACCTGAGAGAATTAGGCATTGACATCCCTTTACCTGACTGTCTGACACAGCGTGACAGGCTGATTAAGACCAATTTTACCCATGTGGTCACATTTGCCACTTGCTTTTCAGGTGTAGCCATCACATCTGTGTACAAGCTTTGATTTCTGGACTGTATGCCGCAGGCTACAATTGGTGTGAAGGTTTTCATTAATTTATAGGCAAACATCCTGAGAAAGATTCCGAATCTTTCATTTTATATCATGAAGCGGCCAGTTGATGTCATATTCGACTAAAACGGGATCCTTGGATAATCTAATCTAGCTCCAGAGCCTCCATCAGCACAAATTAGTCATGATTAAAGGTTAACAGCTAACGAAGGACAGATCAAATCACTTGGCAACACAGCAGAATATAACACACTATGACATGATGAATTAATTCGGATTCGGATTACTCACAGAGAGGTGTTATGCTATACCTCTGACAGCCAATAAGCATTCTGACATTTCGAGCAGAATGCTAGCCTATATGATGAATTCATTACTGCCAAAAGCCATTTGTTTACATTTGTTCACACTTTCCATGACAGAGATGATCTGTTTTGGCTTAGCGCACCAAACGTTTAATTCAATATCTTCATTGATCAATGAAGACAGATTATAGAATTTGAAGGCACCTGATTATAGAATTTGCTCTGTGTTTGATTTGATAGCCCACTGAAATATGTAAATGTTTTATATAGCCGTAAATTCTGTCATTATTTACTCACCTCTCGTGTTGTTCCAAACTTGTATGAATGTCTTTCTTCTGTTGAACACAAAAGAAGACATTTTGCAGAATGTTGGTAATTAAACAGTTGCTGGTAGCCATTGACTTCCATACATTTTTGTTCCCCATACTATTGAAGTCAATGGCTACCATCAACTGTTTGGTTACCAACATTTTTCAAAATATCTTCCAGCAGTAATATTGATTAGCGATATTTCCAACAGTCTTAAAAATAAAGGTGCTTAAAAAGGTCCTTCACAGCGATGCCATAGAAGAACTATTTTTGGTTCCAAAAAGAACCATTCAGTCAAAGGTCCTTTAAAGAACCATCTCTTTCTTACCTTTTTATAATCTTAAGATGTTAAAGGTTCTTTATGGAACCATTTAGACAAAAAAGTTTATTTTATGGCGTCATGAAGCACCTTTTATTTTTAACAGTAAAGTATATATATATATATATATATATATATATATATATATATATATATATATATATATATATATATATATATATAATATGAAATCCTGGCATTTTGTACACTACATTATTTCTTTTTAAGTGATTCAATTCTTAGTTTTATCCTTCTGTTGGAGTGTTTTAAATGCTTACATTTGAGATCTCGTAATATTCATCACTGTCAAAGCCACGCAGTTTATCACTCAGCTCATTTGGCTACATAAAATGTTTATGTTCTCTCCTATCGTACCAGCAACTGTTATTAAATGCAGTGGAACTGACCTCAGAGAACATTCCATTAATGTTACTGTAATATTGTATGGATGTAGTCCTACATTCTTTTGTACGCTCATTGTTTTGCAGGCTACACTGTAGTATAAGCTTGAAGATAACTAAATTAATTTACTTCACTGTTAATTAATTTGGATAATAAATGTGTTTGCTGTTTCATGTGTCTCAAAAGACACATATTACCATGCAAATCTGAAAGTATTGTCTTCACAGTTTCTCAGAGGGACCATATGAAAACTAGCCCTTCACAGCATTTCACCTTGTCAGATATCTTTACAGACTTATTTTATCAAATTATATGGTGATGCCTCCTGCAATAAGCTATCAGTGTAATCAATACTCATACATTGTCATTGCTCTCTCCCCTCGAAGTTACTCTCTCTCTCACTCACTCCCTCCTTTCCTCTATCTTGTTAGAGCACAGCAGAGATGCTGGCATACATCCAGCTCTCTCCGTGTGCCCAGACTGCCGCTGGGATTAACGCAGTAACCTTCAAGGAAATGTATTCCGGTGTCATTGGCCGGACTCCGTGCCTCTGTTTGCAGACAGAATACAGAGGTGTCCATTGGCTTCATGGGAACTCCCACCATCCTTTGCATCTGTGCCTCCACCCACCACCAACCAATTATGTGCAAAAACAAAAAACGGGGGGTAGAAAAGAGGCACTGCACCCTCTGAGGAATGAGCCTCTTCATTTCAATATCAGAGCCAGAGGATGAGCATGTTGGCACATTGAGACCAGGAGGCCAGCATTCAGTATTCTGTCTTCAGTCTCTCCGCTGGAACATTATCTCAGTCAGCCAGATCACTAAATGTGTATTTAAACTCTTGATATGCTGCCATCAGTTTTATATTGAAAGTGTGACATGAGTGTCATGATACAATTAAATATATTATTATTTTATCTTATTAATTTGGTGCCATTTATAAATGATAGTATGAATTTATCTCTCTCACACTTTTTTAAGACCTATCATTAACATTTTGGAATGTTTACAACATGCTGTATTACTTAATTACTTTGCTTTTGGCATCACCAACTGCTAAACAGAAGAGAGATTTATGATATTCTGACAACATTTAAATCAGAAAAGCATGCAGCAAAATTGGATTTGGAACAGAACCGCCTTCATCCCTAAAGCATTTATGCATCAAATATTCATTTCTTGGCATTCATGAGATATTACTCTGAATAACTAGACACAAAGCAATAAAAACAAGTGGTGTATCAGGGGATTTGACAGACAACAATTACATCAAATTGACTTTAATTAAAAACTGATGAGAATGTCATGTGATGCCTACAACCTCTGGTTCAAATATGTAAGTGTATGTAAAAGTTATCTGACCTCAAAAAGAAATCTATAAAATAAATATTTTCAGCCCGATCACATGGCAATTTGTACATATTTTATGAGGTGGCTAATGAGTATGAATTTGTATGACCTCATTCGTTCAATATGCCAAAAGAGCCAAAATATTTTTTTTTTTTACTTACTCCATTACATACTATTATTATTTATTTTCTTTTGCAAATGCCATATCAATTTTGCCATATATTATTTTTGTTTTAGTTTTATTCAGTGTTTTGCGAAACATTTACATCTGTGCATTCCATTGTGAAAACATCATGCTTGTCAATACATTTGAATATATTTCATTCAGAAACTGTGGCGCTACGGAAATGACTTTTGTGTCTGAATGTCATTGCTGTGAAACACCCACCCCTCACAGGCCAGACACTGTTCTATCTATTTGCACACTGTCAGTCTCAAAAGCAAGTGGCCCTCTCCTCTCCTCCTGGGCAAGTCCCTCCTGAGAGGCGGCCATTCCTGCCTGCTGGGATACTGACAGTTAACCTTTCGCTCAGAGATTTCTGGGAGCTCTGCCAGATTTCCCACCCTGAATAGCTTTTTAAGAAAAGCTGCAAACTTAACAGATCACACATCCCGGGCAGTGTACTCCTCTGCTACATTAGCTTACCTACAGAGATAATAAGCCTGTTAGCAACCTCTGCTGGAGTGAACCAAGCTGATGACCTCCCCATCCTCTTTTATTCTTATGTGCAGTTTATTGCTCTTCTTTAAAGTTCAAAATACCCCCAACAAGGCATTCCATAAGTTTGAGCTCATCATAGTTGGCATTTATTAAAAACTAGTTACATGAAACAATATTAAACCTTAGAAAATGTATTGCACAATTTATAATACCATACTTTCATACTCTCCTTCTGTACACCTCCTGCCCACAGCATCGGGACAATAGCATTAGTATGCCAATGGACGCATGAATGGATATCCTGTCATACATGACATACATCATAAGACATCTCTGAACTTTTGATCCGCTCCAAGTCTTGATAGATCTATTGTGAACCCATAGATTTAGGGAACAATGGTGTTTGACGCAGGGAATCTGGGGTACAGTATGGGTGTCTGTAGCCCAATCTGGTAATTAAGTGGGGTTAAAGCCAGGAGGGGCTCAGCAGGGATGATGCCTGGTAGGGGTGCTTGAGTCACTGCAGGGTATATAGGAGATCACAGTGAGACAGAGACAGACACCCCACCAGGAGACCAGGCTGGCTTCTGACATGCCAGGAGTGCAGAGGTGTCACCATTCGTGTGTGCAGATCTGAGATTGTCTCTCTAATTCATAAAGCCAAATGAAAATAGTTCCAGCACAGATGGAATAGAATAGAAAAGAATATATAGGAGTAGGTATAAATAAATAAAAAGAAAATTTCTGTGCACAATTCTAGATATTTTGTCTTACCATTAATTTTTTTTTAAATATTGTTAAAACATGGGATAATGAATCTATACTAATTACTCATTCTTGCAGAGCTGTCTTCCCTTTCTCACAATACAGCTGTGAGAAACTACACCGAATGAGCTACAAAATAATTAATAAAAATAAATTAAAGCGATTACTAGCCATAGCAATTATGAGCCATTAGGTCAGTTCAGCAATGTTGTGTCTTGAAATTCTCAGTCTGCCCTAATGATAACTATAGCCAACCATTATTATTATGCTTTTTTTATTTTAATACATTAATTATAATGACTTGGTCAGAGCCTTTTTCTCTTTCGTTTCTTAAGTGACATTTAAGTTTTAAGGTCACATTTGTCACCACACAAAGAGCTTAAAAAAACTGACAAATTAGTCTCTCATTTTCTTTTTTCTTTTTTTATTATTAATAGCTGCACACACACACATCAAAATTAATCTGATTAGATATTAAAACGTTCTCTTTTTCTTAAAAAAAAAAAAAAAAAAAAAAATTAACATCACAAGGAAAAGCCATACAGGGTCTTCAGGTTCAACAGTTTTTGAAAATTAAATTAAGGGCTTGCTCCCCAAAGAAATTGAGATCATATCATTAGGACTATTATACTTTAATAATATGACATTAATTGAAAACCAAAGAGTGACCTGCTGGAACAGACTTTTTCTCAGCACTGCCTTTAACAAAAATGCCCCTTGGGTTGATTTACAGTAGTACTTACATTGGGAGCTAATAAGAAGAGTTAAATGAAAAAACGGGGCAACGTTTTTAATTAGGACAGTCATCCCTAAGAACAACATACTTCAAGCTGAGGAGTGAGATTATCATACCCAGAGTGCAAGGTATTATGCTGGTTTTGACCTACAAAAATGACTCCATGTAAGGTCAAGGTCAAGAATCATAATGTCCTGCTGAGTGTAGGATTATTTGGAAAAGCGTCACACGGAAAATAAATCATCGTCAGAGAAGACCATCTGGAGCAACTTGTCCTAATTCGATATACAATTAAAATCAAAAGCTATTTAACCAATCAAAAACTATTTTAAACAGCATATTTCTAATTATTATGCATGTAAGCTTCAATTAGTTCATATTAATTGAGGGCCTATGGAATACTTGTTCGCGTAAAAAATCATTTGCCACACTGCAGGATAGTTTAAAAAGAATAGGCCTACATAAAAATTAAAAAGGCAAAATAACTAAATAAAAACAAATTGTGAAAAACATAGGCTAAAGGGTGAGAAACGGTTAAGGAACAAAGATATACTTTCCTTAACACAAATATTAAAGTCTTGACACTATTAAAAAAAAAAAAAAAAAGGGTAAAAACCAATATATAAACAATGCAAGAACTCTTTCTACACTAAAATAATTAGAACAGCAGGTAACCTTTTTGAGTTTTTTTGTCAGTAAAACATTTGCAGAGGGCCATTACCCAAATCCTCAATTGAGAGGGTTCTTAAAGAGCTTAAGGGCCTTGCGTCTCATAAGAGAGCAGTCTAAAGAGCGCGTTCAGCTCCGCTGAGCCTTTAATAAGTAAGATACATCCCTGTCCCTCAGTGCACCTCTCCTGAACTCATATTTCAGTCATGCCGTGAGCGGGTGGCACTACAGAAAGTAGGGTGAAGAGGTCTCCTTTTCTTTGTACACAGCTGAATTTCATTGTTATTCCAAGATGTATAAAACAAAGTAATATAGCTTAGGTCACCGATCTCACGGGAGAAAGACGAATTCGAATGTTTTTGTTCTGTTATTTTCAACCGTTCACATTTAAATTTGAATTTCAGTTCGAATTTTCAAAACGTTCTAGTCTAGTGTAACATTTCGTAGGCTACTGACACAGAGACGCAACATTTGTCCAAGTTTGAAATTTTTTGACACCATGTAAATCTACCAGGTGAAATCCATAGAAATTAGTCTGCCTTTATAATTGCACGACTGGCAGATAATTTACATGAATTTCCTAGTAGTGCCCTCAAATATTTACCTTTTTTTTTGTTGGACGAAAAAAATCAGATTCAGAAGGCAGCATCATTTGAGAGTTGGGGTTTTACAGATGAGAACATCGACCCATATGGTCGTGAACCACCAATGAACATGCTACATCCCTAAATGCATAATGTCAGTTTAAAACAAAGGGAAATGAAGCCGACGCACCGCTGATGCGTTTCCCTGCAGCTGGCAAATATCATGCTCAAGTCACTGAAGTTACGGTGTCTAATCACGCTAATTAGAATGAAAAGCAAACTTTAAATCCTTGCTTTTTTTAAGCTAACTTTCTATCAAAAGTAACAATTTATAAACGTTCAGTAAAATGGAAGAAATGTGGATAGCTACTGAAATAAAACAAATTTGGGGGGAAACGGAAGTGATGGTTTTGTCAGCTTTATTTAATAAATGTTTGACTAGAACAGAAAAGGGCTTTTCAATCTGATGCCTTATGGGAATATTTTTATACTATATGAATTAAAAACATTATGTGATGAAGCCCAGAATTCAGGTTTCGGAAGAATTAAAAACGTATAAACATAACATTAAGCAAAACATTTTACATCTCTAAAGAATCAAGACAATAAAGAGTTCAAAAACTTGAACATGATTTGAACATGATTTATTGCTGGCCACAAAGCCCAGCAAAATAATAATAATAATATTAATAAACGCGGAAAGCTGAAAACCAGAACTTTAAAAAGTTTTGACTTTTATGAATTCCCATGATAAAACAAACATAAAACCCGTGTAGCTGTCTTCTTTTGGATGAATGAATCAGTGATGTGGAACTTTTGCGACAATACCTGTCATCAACATTGTTTTACAGGGTTATTTTACATCTGAGTGATACATTTAATTTCACTCGCAAGCTTAATATCCAATTTAAATGCATATGGTAGGCCTATTACAAGTGACACCGTTTTGCATACACTTTAAACATTAGGTGTAATGAGGTTTGATGATCTCTGAAAATTTGATAAAAGTTAAAATAAAGATTAATCATGAAGGAGATGAAAATGTTTTTTTTTTTTTTTTTTTTTTACCTTAGTGATTTTGGCACGTTGGAGACAGGTAATCAAATAGCTTTATATCTTTTAGAAATTATTTAAAGAAAGGACCAGAAATAATTATTAAACTCACTCAGATAACAAATGTCACAAATAACACAAGGAAAATAATTAATGATTTGCCGTCGCTTTTTGTTTTGCCTGTTGCTGCATGCTTCAAGAATCCTTCACAAGAGATGCCCAATGTTTTATTATTATTATTATTATTAATTTATTTAAACTTCAACATCAAGAGACGTAACTGAGGATAAGGCTGGCATTGTCTTAACGCAGGACTGCAGTTAAATAGCACATTGTCTGATTCATAATAATAATAATAATAATAATAATCCTGATGACATACAACTGTTATTCTGCCCTTCACTCGTGGCACAAGGGTCCTTTACATCACAGCAGACATCTGTCAAAGTTAAAGAAAATTTCATACCAAAATGGCTGAATAGAGTTCCTCCAGCCATGCAGCAGTTCTGGGATTAATGGTGGTTTGTGATGTCACAGTGCAACATCCTATTAAAGGCTCGTCCCAGATGACATTCTAACACTGTCAAACCTTGCATGGCATCCCATACACCCAGATGAAATATTACTTTACTGTTGTATTTTTTTTTTTTTTACTTTTTATTGAATAAATAGTTCGATTCACTACATAAAATAATTATATAGTCCTATATATTATATCACCTATATATTATATTATTTAGTTCAATATAATGATTACAGTATGTGGGTTCAACAACATTACACGACGAGCAAAAGAGCTGCAGAATAACCACCATCAAAAAGCAATAAATAACTACCAAACTTTCATCATAATGAGTTGAACATTCAAATGTAATTGGCCTAATCAAGGATATAAAGTCACAAACAGCGAATATTCTGTAAACATTTTGAATGTCGAGCTTTTTTTATTTATTTGTGTGTGTTGTTTTGTTAAAGTTAACAGCATATTAATTATTACATCAAACATAGTTCAGTGGAATATATCGCTTCACTATGACGTCACGAGTAGGCTAATGTAATCCACAGTTCAAGTACACTGAGCCATGACCTATCCCTATACAAAAATTGTATTTTACTGTAATGGACATAAAAATATTATTATTTTGTTAATTCAGTTTAAAAATAAGAATATTCATTTTTCTTCCTTCTTTATAGGCTACGAGTTGCATCAACCTTTTTTTTTTTTTTTTTTTTTTTTTTTGCTTTAATATCTAACCAATTAAAAACATGAAAAAATAAATAAGAAAAACTTACGAACTTTTGAAGCTGCTAAGTCGGTTTGTTCTGGTGGTCTCTATGGATGAAATCGAAATGTTTGTCAGAGGCTTCGTGTCATAGAATGGCACTGGTGTGATGTTCTATGAATGACATGACCATGTCATTTCCTCCCCATTGAGACTCGCTGAGTCTTTCACCGATATTATTAGCATCTGGGTCAGTCATTATTGTAGTCTATACAGAACAAAACGAATGAGGGGGTGAAGGAGACAGAGCATTTCCTCTCCTTGTGAGCTTTTCTGAATATTGATCTGAAATACATTAATATAGATGTTCGAGCTGCAGAAGGAGTCTATAGTATAAGACGCATATGTATCACGCTTGGCAGTCAAGAGCTGTGGCTTTTGAGATCAAATGACTGTCAAGACGATTGTGAAAATACTAAAACGTTTGTTGTAATAGAGCTTCATGTAAATGTCACATATTTTTATGACTTTAAACTTGAGTAGCCTAATAGAGAACGTAACAAAAACACAGCTTTCGACTGGCTGGAACTTTCTATTTTATGTGCTCACAAAGCGTTGAGGCTATTGTGCAGCAGTCGGTTATGCCTGACCTCAGATTCACAATGACAAACTTTTACAAAACAATAACGAGAAAGGATTTCGGGGCGCTCAGTTTTACTCTTACGCTCTTTTCACGCTTCGCTTTCTCTATGTCGTGCTCTTTATTTCTCAAAAAAGCATGCACACGATATTTTTAACAAAAGAAAAAAAATCAAAATCGAAAAGATTGAGAGGGAAACAAAAGGCGATACTGGCACGGGCAATGGTAAAGTGAAGAAAAAAACATTTTAGTTTCAAAAACTATAAAATATTGTTTTGAGGACATGATAACCGTACTAGACTAATATTATATATATATAGCTTGATATAATTCCTAATTTTAGACTTAGAGGCTTTTGCATCTGAACTCTTCACACACACACACACACATATATATACATATATACATATATATATATGTGTGTGTGTGTGTGTGTGTGTGTGTGTGTGTGTGTAGAGTTCAGATGCAAAAGCCTCTAAGTGCCATCTGAAATTTTCATCTAAAATTAGGAATTTTATCAAGCTAATATGCTTGGGTTGAGTCATTTTACTTTAATGGCAATGTGCGAGTCCTTTTCAAGGCTTTTAAAGTGAAATAACTGGACATAAATATAGGAGCCTGACAAAAATCCTTATTTTGGAAGATATATATATATATATATATATATATGCGCTATAGCCATGCACTTTTTATATAAAAGTTACTTACAAAGCTCCCAAAACACTTTTAAAAGTAAGACTAGTTGAACGATTTAACCAGACCTGTACTTACTTCCATTGTTTTTTTGTTAAAGTTTAAACATTTTGGAAATATGCTAATATGTATTTTTATTGTTTACTTACTTTTGCCAATCAGATTACAATGTATGGATAATGTTGATTAGAAAGAGAGAGAGAGGAAACCGAACTCACGGTAAAGAAGTTAACCTACACAAAATTAATTGAATACTTTTATCTGATTTGCGGCATATATAGGCAAATACAAAAGAAAATGTGTGTTGCAACACACATGAAAGAGATTACAATTTATTTTCATATATAGGCCTATTGCAAATGATCCCACAATTTCGTTTAATCTGAAATTGTAATCATAATATGTCAAGACCATGGTCTTTAAGGAACGTTGGGTTTTAAAGTATCGATAGGAAGAAATAAGGTTAGCCTACATATTAAATATGATTATTAGGTAGGAATTTGTCTGACATATCGTTTCTTTGCTGGACAACAAAAGTAGCCTAAATCAAAACAGCATATTGAGAACTTTTTCAACATTACACTGATGTAAATGGAGATCTGGAGAACTGAATGAACAGCATCCGATATAGTCTACACCTGTTGCAGGGAGCCTAACAGCTGGGCCATTCCTCAAGGCTTAGAACTTTATTTCCTTCACCTTATTACCACTTAAGACTACATAATTTGCATATATATATATATATATATATATATATATATATATATATATATATATGCAAATAATGTCATAGTGTCAATATGATGAACAGATTTAAAAGCCCCAACTCACACAAATAATAATAACATTAATAATAATAATGATAATAATAATTAAACCTACAGAAATGGAACATCACAACATAATGGTGATATGAATATGTATCACTGCTCCACAGTCTCAAACAGGAAATGGTCAGTAACCTTTATCCTCATCCTCCGAGTCCCTCAAGGTTTTCCCCCCTATTTCTTCAGTTTGTTTTCAAAAGGGCAACAGGAAGCTGGGGGATCCCGTGTGACCCCAGCATTGTTCCAGGCCCGATATCACATCCATTGACTGGGTCACATCTGTGCTGATCTGAGCTCTATGATCTGTGAGCTGGCAAAAGCTCTTGCACGCATTCACAAATCCCTCTTTGCTTCTGCGCGAGATCTTTTGTAATGGAGAAGACAGAAATGACAAAAAGTTTCGGAAACCCACAAACAAGCTGCATTCTAAATAAATGATGCTGATCAGTGCTAATACTACAAATACTAGAAATTCTAGAATAGGCTTAACAGAAATAAAAACAGGCCTATACTCTACAAGAATCCATTATTAATTTAGATTATAATGAAGACACATCTAACATATAATGGATAAGGATTCAAAGTATGTTCATAAAAAATACTTATTCTGAACTTGAGCAGTTGCGATTACGCGCAAGCTTTTGTTTCCTGTTTTGTTAAATAGTTGATTTCTAGCTGGCTGGATACCACTAGAAGGAAAGCCAACGTGATTCAAGAGTGTTAATCCTCAAGGATTTCTCTAGGATAAAGATGGTGCATCAAATTACCCCGAGCCGCAATATGACAGCTTTTAAAAGTTTTGTGTTCCTTTGTCGTTTCTTTGTTATGACTGGTTTGGGAATGTCATGTGGGCACACGGTCTTTTAAAAACATTTTATGCCATTACTTTACAGTTAAGACTTTTACTTTGTTTGGAAAAAAATTAATGTTAATTTTTTTCAGCTTTGCCATGAAACAAACATAGCTTTAATGTCATGTTATAAACATCATATTAAACTCACATTTACAAAACAGTAAACTGAAAAAAAAGAAGAAAAACTTAAAAAGAAAAACAGTAAGAGTGACCAGTTTCTTCCGTATTATGTCAACTTTTGAAAATATTTTGAAACAATAATTTAAGGTGGCATTGCACTGGCTTGTACTCAGGAATTGGAGAGCGTGTATGGCGTTTGATTGTATAAGCTACGTCACTTATAACCCTCCTGCATATAACAATTTTATTATCACAAAAAAAAAAATAATTAAAAAAAATTCTCCAAGCCTTTATAGGTAGATCATAGCATAATAGACTATTTGTGTAGCCTACAGAATCTAGAATCTATGGCGAGATAGGTAGGCTAGCCTAATTGTAACAAACCCAAAGCTGTAGCCTATGAAAGAGCCCTTCATTTAAAGCAAATACATATTTTTCACGCCAATACAGGTCTCCGCAATAGTTAAAATATTTTAAAAAGTTAATTATGATGATATCAAAAACTTGAGAATACTACTGACTAATTGGGGAGCCTTTTAGAAGGCTATAGCCATAGAAGTGTCCAATCATTACAAGCGCAATTATAAATAATATGTACAAAGATCACAGGTATACACAAGTACCCAGAAATTAAATATTTGCACTTTGATAAAAAATATAAAAATGTAAATGTTTTTTTGTTTTATCCAAACTCCTGCTCTTTTGTGACCAATGGTGACCTCACATAATGATCACTGTGTAGGCTAAACAAGTAGCCTATAGCTATTTTGTCAATGTTCCATACAAAAACTGAGTAGTCCAACTGCATAGCTATATTTTCATAAATGTGTCAGTTACCACAATAATGGTAGTGTCCTGTAACTGGCACGTGACTGTCTGTTTTAAACAATGACTTTATATATAGATAGATTTATCTTAACTTACGGTCATTAAATAAAAACGAAGATCCATCAGTAAAGTCGAAAATGAAAACGAAAAGTTGACTTTATTATTCCACGATTTTTCAGGGAAGAAGAAGTGAGCACGAGAGTGAATTATGTTAGCTCTGCTAATACTCTATAGCCTAATACCACGGGCAATGCGTGCCCTTTTAGTTAGCCCATCTAATTTGCACCAATGCCAAAAACCTGTACTGAAACTTTCCAATAAGCTCACTTCTTAAGTGGTCGTTTGTTTCATTTTGACGCTCCAGGACGCCATGTACGCTTCAAAGATCACTGTTGGTTTGCTTCGCTGGTTTCTTTTTAAAGCGCCACAGCCACGTCATCTACTCCTTTTTAAAACTACTGGAGTGAATTGCTTTTCGGCGACTCAAGATAAGTCTTTGCGAACCGTTATAACGACAGCCTACAATAAAGGCCAGGCATGCTATATTCACTTCACAACACAATTAAGCCAGACCAACAGGGCTACTGCATAGCCTAGGCTACTAGCATTCCAAATGATGGTGGTTTGTTTTAGCCTATATTTATTCCTATAACGATCAACGTAATGCATGTAAAACATTAAAAACTGACATGAAAATGAAACCATTGTTTTGAGTGATGATCCATGGAGAGTTGCTGTGCGTAATTAGTTTGTTCATTATTTTATGCAGGCCTAAATACAATGCTGAATAGTTACATTATTGATTTTACCTTAAAAAAAAAAAAAGAAAAAAAAAAGAAAAAGGAAAATAGCACAGCAATGCTTACTGTGAAATAAGAAGACTACGAAATTGGACAGTGTGTGACACCAACGAATTACGTGTAAAAATGAACACACCCCTCCCCCATTGCGATTTATAAACGATTTAGTTTTACGAGTCTACTCAAAAAGACAGCGGTTCCACATACGGACAAATAGCCAATGTGTTTGGCAAATAATGTGTTCATGTTTTCAGGAGCCTAGTTAGTAATTTGAAAAGGCAAAATATTGGGATGCTGAACACTTAAGCTAATAGAGTACTATCGCTTTAAGTATTGAAAATAAGGCGAGGTTGGGTGCTGTCATTTACTCGAGAGTCACTGGGTCATGTGATAAAATTTCGCTCCATCTATTGGTCAAAGGCACGTGTCTAGGAGACCGGACTGCGACGTCACCCGGGGGACTCGTATTAAAAATAAGAACAAAAATCCGTAGTGAAAGTATTCCAGAGCCAGTTTGCGTTTCCTTATTTACTAGAGCAGGTCTACTGCTTTGATACCGCACAGATTTAATTTACCTGTATGTTTTACAAAGTAAATACAAAGACAATTGCAAGGGGCACACTGTGGAATTAATTTCTAAAACTATGTTTTTTCTTTCTATGCACACAAGGCGGTTTCGTCGTTTTTAACCGACAAAAGAATCAGAAAAAAAGGAGTTGTCCTTTTTTCCTGCTTGTTTCTCTTTGCAGTAAAGCTAAGAAATAAGGAAAATATACCACAAAAACTGGAACGCATACATACGTGTGTGCGCGAGAGAGAAAGGGGTTAAAAAGAACATTTGGAGAGTTTCACTATGGAAGAAAATGATCGTAGTAACAGAGATGTGGAGCGCCAGGACTCGGGCGATGAGTCCAATAGGGCTATTCTACCCCTGTTGCAGGCTCCTGGAAACCTACTCCCTCACAGAATCACCAACTTTTACATCGACAACATTTTGAGACCAGACTTTGGTCGCAGGAAAGAAGGAACCAGGCGCGACGAAATTAATATAGTTGAAAGAGAGAACCGCTGTCCATCGGCTCCCGGCTCTGGGCAGGTAGCTCCAGTGTCAGGGGAAGGACCCTCGAGCCCTCACCCAGTGAGTGCGTCTAAAAAAACTGATATTACCGCGGACGCACCTCTGAAACCCCGTGCAGAGACCGGAGATCAGTGTTTAAGCTCAGACTCGGATTGCTCGCAAAGTAGCGCTGCGCAGTCGAACAAACCAATGCTTTGGCCGGCTTGGGTATATTGCACAAGATATTCAGACAGACCTTCATCAGGTAAGAATTTATTTTCTCTTCAAAGTTCAATGTATATACTCAGATATCACCTGTTATAAAAGTGTGCACGTGTTTTGACTCGAATGTGAACAAATAAAACACTAAACTACAGAAATTTGTCGATGGAAAGGGGGCACGAAGAACAAATGTTCTTCATGAATGTAAAACGGCCCGCCAAGAGTCAGGGAGTTTTCTTTTATGGAGTAAGTCCTCTTAAATTAAAAGGAATAACTAAGGAGATTTAATCATTATTATTATTCATTTAAATCTAATATTTACAAATATTTCAATAGCCTATATAAAATAGTCTACTGCTGCTGTATGATAGACTACATGTAGAATAATAATCATTTTTAGTGTTGTTTTTTTTATTGTCTTGTTTTTAATATTGTTTCGACCATAATAATAATCAGAATTATGATTATTATTATTATATATTATTTTAGAGGCGTAGTAGCCTATTATGCAATTAGAACCCCCCCAAAAAACTATGTTTCGTATACGATGCAGTTTGATCCTTCGTTTATGTCTGATTTGGCATTTCTTAAGTTGTGAGGAAAAGGAAGAATTGATAAAAATGTTACAATGTTATGAATGGTAATTATGGTACATTTTTGCCTTTATTTTCTAAAAAGGAACGGGTAGTTTTGCGCCATTGTTACTTCGATGTCTTTGTTGATATTTAATTAGCATATTTTTGACAATGGAGTTGGACGCACCACAGAAGCTAAATGCTAAATCAGATCTCTTCAAAACTAGCTTCTGAAATAAATATTATATTCCTGCACTTACCGGCATTCGATAGATAAAAAACAGGACAATTTTAGACAATATTTCAGCATTTCAAATGAACTAATTTCAAATGAAGTTCAAATTGCGCACAAAAAGGCCTTCCGAAAAAGTGGCAACGCAAGTTTTTTGTTTTTGTTTTGTCACGACGAAACTTCTGATTAATAGGCTATATTCTTCAATAATCTTGCGAAAACATCTTAAACCAATTTCGAATATGCATTAAATGAACATAAATTTACCAAAGTTTTTATACTATAAAGCACTCTACATTGTTAGCTAGCCTATAGGGATGAATATTTGGAAAGGTCACACCAACTTGAAAGATAGCCTACCCCCTTGATGTGAGCACGTTTATTGGTCCCTTAAATTGATTTTTCGATTACACACCGTGAAAATATTAATAGTGTTATTATAACAGTCTACAATCGAAATCATACTCAGCTTAAGCTAAATAAAAGGTGTAAAAATAGGGTGCGAGCAAGGGTTCATCTCATAGGCTGCCGATCAATCTATTGTCAGCATTCAGAGCACGCGGAACCCTTGGGTGCACTGGAGTAGGCTCCCTAAGAATTAACTAAAAATAGAATATGCAGTGGGTACGTATACTAGCACTGAACGACAGGTGCTACTCTTAGAGGAAGTTTACAAAAACGTTCTCTTATAAATGTAGTTCCTATGGTAACAGAAAGAGGGGAAAGCCTCTTTCACCCCTCCCTTTCTGGCAGTCACCCCCACCCCCATCACCACCACTACACTATGCATCCATAGCCAAAACAAGAACAGACCCCCTGCAACATTTGATCTGAAACAATCCTTGATTCGAGTATCCCCAAATAACACTGTTTTTAAAACAGCATTATCGATTACATTTGTATTATTTTGTAATAGTGATATTAGCCTGTTAAGCAACTATATTGCAAATGGACTACTGATTTGGCTAGGTGCATTGACGGCACGAGCAAACTGTAATCTCTTTCATTACTTTCTGAAATGCAGGACCGAGATCGCGCAAACCAAAGAAGAGCAATCCAAGCAAGGAAGACAAGCGTCCAAGAACAGCCTTCACAGCCGAGCAACTCCAGAGACTCAAGAACGAGTTCCAGAATAACCGTTACCTGACGGAGCAGAGGAGACAAGCTCTGGCCCAGGAACTCGGCCTCAACGAGTCTCAAATCAAAATCTGGTTTCAGAACAAAAGAGCGAAGATTAAAAAAGCTTCGGGGAGCAAAAACTCGCTTGCATTGCACCTGATGGCACAGGGACTATACAATCACGCCACAGCAACAAAGGACGACAAATCAGACAGTGATTAACGTGAAGGACAGGACATCTGAAATGCAATAATTCCAAGCAAGGGCCAGTGTACAAAATACCAGCATTAAACGGATGAAAACTATATGTATGACATTTGATTCTGCAATATTATGTGTATATATAGGCCTACACTTTACGTGTACAGTGGTGTAAAACTTTTTCAATTAGTAGGCCATCACTGCTGTACACTTACTGAAGCTTCAGATATAGCGCACGAAGAAAAGGACGCTTCTTTATTTGAAAAAAAGGGGAGGGGGGGGGCGATTTGTGATTGACACTTGACGATGAGCCACAAGTGGACGTGTTAAATCCATGCTGAAGTCCAAAGAATTTTCTCCTGCTGCATTCAGGCGACTGTGATTTAAAATAAATGGTAAAAATGTTTTATCTGATTTAGATGTTTGCTCGTTTTCATGCATAATTTTATTACTGGATGAATGTTTTACTTTATTGCCTGGAGTTGTGTTAGAGAGACATGGTATTTAAAAAAGACAACATTACATATCATATCATGCTTACAATAATTCAGTATATTGTATTTAAAATATCTATGGTCTAAAACACTATCCGCAAGGATGCTACACATCCAATATCCTCACATTTTCAGGAAACAGATCAGACATCTGAATGCATACGAGTCAGTAAACCTCAAAACTACACTTCTAATGCATACTTGACTTAAGTTGTTGTCTGTTGAATTTAGCTGGGAATGTACAATAAAAGTTCTCTCATCTTCTTTTTCCAAATGGATATCTGGTTAAAATTTATTTTACTGAATGCATTTTCGTTTTCTCAATTTTTTTTTTTAAACTTCAGTATGAAATTACAATTGTAATTCAGCTGAAAAAAGCAACTCTCTTTATTTAAGAGATTAGTTTTTTAAATGATGATTTAATAAAGTCAGTTGTCGTGCATTCTCCCCTTAAAAAAATACATCTTGTGAAAAGAGCATCACCACCACTGCCTCCAAAACATTGGCAAAACGTTTTGTAATATATATATATATATATATATATATATATATATATATATATATATATATATTCATAATAATTCTAAAAAAAAAATGAATATAATTGATTTAGAAAAAAAGTTATAAGTTAAGTAGAAAGACGAAAAGTAAAGAACTGAAATCAATTGAAAGATAAATAATCGACACTACAGGCGTACAATGTAAACAGACAATTCTATTAATTTAATTTATGATAAAACATGTGGGCAGGTTTTATAACTTTTCTCTAAATCATTACCCGAGTCTCTGTTTAAAATATATCAATAGGATTTAGTGTAACATTAAAAAGATGATAGTTTGTATATAGCGTTTATTTGTGTAACAGTTTCAAAAGAGAACTGGAACACAATCAGATTTATTGTACCACTTTGCAGAGCTAATGAATAATGTTTTCAAATAATCTGAAATGTCTTGAAAGAAGAGGCAATGGCAAGTAGCACATAATTAACAAAAGGCAAAATAACTTTAATTTGGTGAACTGTCCTTTTTATTGAATCAAATTCATCTTCTAAAAGTAGGCGGGTCACAAAGAGCACGAGGTTCTTTATCTAAAATTAACGAGATGCAGTGGTGATTACGCAGTCAAAATTATTCACATTTAACTGGAAAGAACAAATAAAATTAACTTTGCCACAACCTTACTGTACACATGGTGCAACATTTGAGGAAAAAATAAACGTTTTCGCAAAAAAAAAAAAAAAAGTTCACCAAATATTGTACAGCCAAATATAAAATGAAAAATTCGAATTAACAAAGTTTGAATACATAAAAACAGGACAACATTTACAGATAGCCTACTCCTGAATGGGCTGCAGCAACAACCAGTTTACAAAACTGGTGTATTTGGTAAAAATCAATCTATAGCCTATCAAAAGTATTTTTTCTTTTATTATGGGCCATGCTACACATCTGGTTTCGCCCGAAGGTTTATGTGGAGTCGAACGCGACTTGGTTGCAACAACAAAAAGAAAAAGAAAAAAAGAATAGGCCTAAAAAAACCCTGCAAAGCCAAATTTAGTCCAACTGTCAACACTTGGGGGAGTCCAAATGCTGCTAATAGCATAGATGTAAAATTCCGAGCATAAAAAAGTTACATTTGTTTCAACTAGGCTATAGGCTACGTCTAATTTACAAGTAGCCCAATAACCAGAAATACGACTTATCACCTCTTAAAAGTTACATTTACATAATCCGCCTAAAAAGTAAAAATAGGCATAATTTTACGCAAATAGGCTAACTCTTAAATAAAAAAACGAGATACTACCGATATTGAGCTAAACTTTGAAAATATGTTTAGCTTGCATTGTTGCAATCGTAACTCTTAGCAGAAACTTTACACACAGGCTACTTCAATGTTACCTGACGCCATGAAAACATTTCTAGAAAAGTCGTATAACTGAAAAGGTCCAACACAAAAGGCGAGCTATCTCTGAGAACCATTCCCAGCATTGACCTGTTCCTCAATGCCAGAAAATCTCATCTGCATTTCTATTCTGGCCAGGCTTGTATGTGGAAGTAACGCCCAACGGTCACTGACTTGACGAGCTTCACTGGGAAGAAAAAGGCAGTTGCCGCTCAGACGCGCAGCGAGGCTCCTGAATGAAGTCTGTGGCTGGGAGACCCCGTTGAAGGTCAAAGCCTCCTGTCACAGCTGCAGGTGGCTCGTTTCACTTCGCCCACATTTCATCACCTAGGAATTCAGCACGGTTCTTAAAGGCATCTCATTAATTGGTTTCACTTCATACACTAACAGAACATTTCTGCAATCGAAGTTGAGCTCAAATGGTAGGAGGAGATTCCTAAGAGATTCCCAAGAACTCTCCCTCTTGCTTCAACTATTTTGTTCAAGAAGTCATACTGCCAACTTCTGGCTGGTTGCTGGACAGACAAACTATGAAGCTCTAAAAGCCTATCTTAAAAGGTTTGATGTCCATCCCAGTTCCCAGTAACTCACACTAGGTTACCTCAGAGCTTCTGGATTCTTCCATTTTTTAACCATTGATGAACTGATAACACTGATACTTTCCTCTCCCTAAACAGTTCTTTCCAAAGTCTGAATGGCTGGGGTTCCCGAGGCCAGTCGCTCTAGAAAAGAAAATACATATCAGAACGGTGTTGATCTGCCTCGTCTGGGTATCAGAGAAAGGCCTATCTTGTCTCCTTTCCAGCGGAGTCATTTATCTATAGTTTTTGAATGCTTCCTAGTCAAACTTGAATATGCAATGAAGAGCTGGGGCTTTGTGGCGGAAATATAATTAAGGCAGTGAAAGATGTAGAGGGTGAAGAATGGGGATGACATCAGACCAATTTCACACTTGGCACTCGGATGGCCAAGCCAAAGCCAGGCTCTTGCCACGCAACACAGATCAAAGCACACTGCCAGTTCAGAAAAAGCAAAAAAGGATTTAAGTATGCTAATCTCCAGGACAAATATATTTTAATCTTGTTAGAATACAAGTTAACGCCACAGCTCAGCGGTTGAACTTTATAGCGAATTTAAGGGTGAGATCAAATTTCACTTACATTTTTTCAACGTGTATAACTTCAGGTCCATTCTGAGTGACTTAGGTAATTGTACCAAACGGTTAATCATCCAGCTGACATGATCAAGGAAAAAAAAGCATTGCGTTCATTGAAGATGTCTCCACTCTAGGGCAGACAAGTAGCTCTAGCTAGCATAAAATGGGAAATTGATGTTTAGCTGTCCAGTTCCCTTTGTTTTGAGTCACAGCCCACTGCACCTTGGGAACCCTTGATCTGTCATACTTAAGCTCAAAGCACAAACACAAAGCTGGGTAAACACAATAGAAATAAGATACTTTGTAAAGTCACAACCAACTTTCTAAACAGCAATCGGTTTTGTGAGAAGGGATGGTTACATGCACAGCAAACTTCTCTTTAGTATGAAAAAAGGTGACCTGAGAACTGAAAATCTCACAAGAACAGCATAGTTCAACAATTACATAACTATGAACTTATGATAGTATTCTTCAGGTAGATATAGCACTTTTGGGACCAGAAACCTTGCAAAGGCAGACATTTAATACTAAGGTTACTAGTCTACATGAAAAAATAAATAAAATAATAATAATAATAATAATAATATATATATATTATTATTATATATTCCTTATTTGTGTGTATATATATATACACACACAAATAAGGAATGTTAGATGTTTGTTCAATAAATAATATTGCATTCTATAATTAAACTTTTCAAATAACTTTTCTTTGGATTATGCATTAAACTTAGGCAAAACACGAACCAAATTACTTCAAAATAGCAGAGAAGTGATTATTCCTTTACTCATTTATATCAACTGATCATCTGAAACACCCAGGCATTACATGTCCCAAAAGCAACCGGCATCATGTAGATTCCTGAATATATCCTTGTGATATGCAACATTTTTCCCACTGCGCACAGAGAGCGGACTTGTTAAACAATGCAACAATATCAGAGAAAAGCGGTGAGTATTGTCATTTTCCCCCTCAGTGATTTGGCTCACACCCATATCCAGACCAACTCACAGAGCTAAGCAATCATGGCGTCTCTGCTCCTTTACTCTCCCAAAACAGGACCTGCCCCTGTGCTGCCACCACTGCAGCGCATGCGTAGTTCTGCATGGAGGGAGCTGTGAGGGAAGGGTGCGAAAGGCATGCCATCATGCTTACCCAGCGGCCATGTTCAAAAGCCCGACTTGGACAGATATGGGACATCAGAACGAAACAAGCAGGCTGTGCTGTGAAACGATTTGGGACAATAAAGTCTGTATTTTTGCCATTGCATCTTACATTCCTGTTAACATATCCGCACACATATTATTCTGAATAGGAGAAAGTGGCAAGTATGAAAACAAATGACTCATTTAACCACTATATTTGAAATATTTTATTTTCTTTTATCACGGTCAAACGTTCCATAAATAACATTGGTAATACCATAGTTAATGCCATGAAACTAAATTGATGTAAAAATGAACTAAAGAATTAAACATGTAAATTAAATTACAAGTCATCGGAATAAAATCAAGTTTATTATATATATATGTATTAAGGTAATACAAGAAGAGTGTGCCCACTAATCAACAGTGGAAGCAGTTGTAATAAAACTTATTTGACGTTCATAAAGTGTATCATCACATTTTGAAAAAATTCTAAACAATAACATACTTTAGGAAAATATTTAATGTCTTCATTTTTGGTCCGGGTATTTGAGTGTTCTTCAGCAGACGCTAATCTGGAACTAAAGTTCAGTGTGCTGGAAAACGGAGCTCTTACAATGACCTGGATATGTGAAGAAACAATAAGGCATAGAATTACAAAGCATTTGATACAAAAAAAATTGAATGCAAAAGAAGGCTAAGCTTTTAACTGGGGTTCTTGCTACATTCCTGAACGCACAATATTATTTTCTGCCACACACACAAAACTTTAGAAAATAAAATTGACATTGACTGTTTTGCTTTTGAATTTTTTTATCATAGACACTTGTTAGTTAGACTTACTACTACAGACAACTACTTGCATAAACAAGTCTCTTTAAGATTTAAACATGTCAAGCACAAGATTAAAAAAAAAAATATATATATATATATATATATATATATATATATATATATATATATATATATATATATATATATATATATATATATATATATCTTTAACAGCATATGTATTTAATGTTCATTAAACTGAAATTTATACACATACTCCGTACACTTTCACATTCTTTGGCTAGCAATATTTCACATACTTACATATTGTAATCAATGTCAAAATTTACTAGAATTCCAGCAAAATGAACACTATTCTGCTTAAAGTCTCCCAGTGTTTGCAGAATTGAATTTCATAAAATGTAACCTGTAAAAACTGCACTGCAGTTACAAGTTGTTGAGGCATAATGCGAAAAGAAAAAGCTAGTTTGATTTTAAAAAGCAGAACGTAGAAAATAAAAACAGAAAAACCCATTGTAGACGGTTTAAAATAATAATGTAAAAAACAACGATAATTTAAAAGCTGCATTATTATTTGTATGCAGAAAAGCACTAAAGAAATGCATGAAAAACTAACACTTTATGCACAAAGCAAATCAAGAAAACACTTTGGTTCAGGTTTTTGAGTGTAAACAGGTTTAACACACACATGTATATACCTGATACTTCACTGCACAGCGTCTTAGCCACATGGTCTGCCTCACTGGAGAAGAGGGAGATGATATCATCTTCCAACTCTTCCACGATGCTTTCACACTGCAAAAGACATTTTTAAAAAGCATTCTATGAACAGTAAATAAGAAAGAAGCAGCGGCCAATCACATCAGTGAAAATACAGTAACGGGCAGCCCATCTTTAGCACTATACCATTGGCGAGTCTGCCATCTTGAATGGTTCACGAGGCAACTTACAGGCAAATGGCATTTAGTTATTTTACTGTGGTCTAAAAATAAAGCCATCTTGTACAGAAAACATACAAAACCACTCGAACACGATATAAAAGCTTACAGTACATGCTTTGTATTTAACAGAAAAATGAACAGCAATCATATAACAAATACAATTATAATAACAAAAATACATCTAAATCTAAAAATTACCATAGGAACATGTCACTTTGTTTAGGAAGTTTTGTCAGTTTTGATAATTCATTAAATATCTCAGTTAATGTAAATGTTTCAAAGGCCTTCAGAAATAAAACTAATAATAATAAATAAATAAAAAATTAAACTTGTTAATTATGTAGTTTCGACAACTTGTAGTTACACAACTGTCATAGATTAAAAAACTACATAAAAATCATGTGGAAATAAAAAAAAAAGCTTCTAAAAAACAAACTCACTTTTAAGGTGTATACAGGCCTGTCAAAAAGACTAATGTACACCATGACAAATATCCAAATTTATACTCACAGCAAACTTCAAGGCACTGGAACTCTCTGGTCCATCAAACTTAAAATTTTTGAAATCGGGAAAATTCACGCCATCATTTCCTCTTGGTGCAAATCTCTTGTAGCTCTTTTCTTTGGTGTCCGGGTCCTCATAGAGGGCATAATCGCTCATGCTATTGCAAACTTCTTCCAGAAGTTCATTTAAGTAAGTCTCGGACCTAGCCAGAGGAACCTATCAGAAAGAGAATTCAGAATAAAATTACAGAAAAATTAGTTGACTAAGTTACCAAAACCGAATCTCCCTTTCTTAAAAAATAAAAAAAGGAGAAGGGCACTGAGGTCACTTAGATGACCTTTCCTTCCGTTCCCATCTAAACACATCCCCTGTGCCATGACGCTGACTTTTAACCTGCATCTCCAAAGTTGCAAAAGTAGATCCCCTTGCCTTGGCAACAGAACAAAAACACACTGTGGTGTCTAGACAGGTCAAGGTGCACCCTGCTCCCACCCCTTTGGCCTCCCCCGGAAGGAGAAAGGGGAAAGGGTGACGGGGGGCGGAGAGAGTGAAAAGGCTGGAGAGCGGGGGGTAAGCAGTGGGGAGGGGAGTTGTCAACAGCAGCCAAGTGCAGGGTAAACAGTGGAGTCCCATCCTTTGGTTCTCTGGGCAGCTCATCTCTTCCATCCTCCAGTGATCAAAGCAGAAGTCCTTCCTTGTCAGGCCAGTCAAAGGGTGGCGGGGTTGGGGGCAAGGGGTTATTGGAAAGAGGACAGGTTGCAGATGAGCTGGATTTTCTTGCGATGTAGATATATCCCTGACCCCATTGTCCCCTTTCAGACACAGTAT
>NW_020527765.1:0-31422 GCF_003368295.1 Carassius auratus
CCAAGCCCTATATTGACCTGCTGTTGAATTATGGATGACGCAAGAGAAATTGCGGACTCAGATCAAGTTGACCACAAGAGGGCAGTCAAGTACACGCATAAAAAGCGCAAGAGGAGCGTTTGAACAGACTCGTCAATTTGAGAAAGTCAAAAATGGCTCAGATTACCATTCAAATGAAAGAAATTGACAAGCTAAAAGAAAATGATGAGAATGTGGAAAAGATAGAACAAGAAGTTCTAACAATGCTCACTCAATTGTATCAAGAGTTGAGTTAAATGAAAACACTCAAGAGCTTTTGCTGGATGATGAAAAAGAGGAAGATCAGCGTATCTGGTTCGAACCCAAATCTTCAAAAATTAAAGATTTTGTTATTGCTACTGGACAGTGGATTGAACCTGTAAGGATGCAAATGCTGCAAAAAATGAGGACATTGAACCAGCTGACAGTGTCTCTGAAGTTGCTTCAGCAATAAGAAAGAAGAGTAGATCAAGTTTGTCAGCTGGACATAGTTCTGTAGCATTATCAGCCAGTAGTTCAGGGCCGGCCCTGACCAATTTGTTTATTTGTTTATTAAATTTATTTATACACACACACACACACACACACACACACACACACATTCTTGCGCAGGCCCACTCATGGGGCCCACCAGTTTTTTATGCGTTGTGGGATCCACCCTTTCCAGTGGTCCTACACTGCTATAAAAACAACATTAGATCTAAAAAAAAATCTCAATCATTAATATCACTTCAATTTGATAAATTTCTAAAGTTTTGTCGAAAAAGGTATTTGGCCCCTTGTGGGGAACGTTTCTAGGATTGCCGACTTGAGAGGTCCGCCCACATACACACATATATACCAAGTTTTTATATGTTAATGGGGCCCAAGGTCACTATCTGCAGCTGCTGACAACAGCCTTTATTATTACTCCCAGTTCCCTTATTTTGGACTAAAATAGTTATTTTTGTAATGAGTAACTATGTACAGTATTGTTCAAAATAATAGCAGTACAATGTGACTAACCAGAATAATCAAGGTTTTTAGTATATTTTTTATTGCTACATGGCAAACAAGTTACCAGTAGGTTCAGTAGATTGTCAGAAAACAAACAAGACCCAGCATTCATGATATGCACGCTCTTAAGGCTGTGCAATTGGGCAATTAGTTGAAAGGGGTGTGTTCAAAAAAATAGCAGTGTCTACCTTTGACTGTACAAACTCAAAACTATTTTGTACAAACATTTTTTTTTTCTGGGATTTAGCAATCCTGTGAATCACTAAACTAATATTTAGTTGTATGACCACAGTTTTTTAAAACTGCTTGACATCTGTGTGGCATGGAGTCAACCAACTTGTGGCACCTCTCAGCTGTTATTCCACTCCATGATTCTTTAACAACATTCCACAATTCATTCACATTTCTTGGTTTTGCTTCAGAAACTGCATTTTTGATATCACCCCACAAGTTCTCAATTGGATTAAGGTCTGGAGATTGGGCTGGCCACTCCATAACATTAATTTTGTTGGTTTGGAACCAAGACTTTGCCCGTTTACTAGTGTGTTTTGGGTCATTGTCTTGTTGAAACAACCATTTCAAGGGCATGTCCTCTTCAGCATAGGGCAACATGACCTCTTCAAGTATTTTAACATATGCAAACTGATCCATGATCCCTGGTATGCGATAAAAAGGCCCAACACCATAGTAGGAGAAACATGCCCATATCATGATGCTTGCACCTCCATGCTTCACTGTCTTCACTGTGTACTGTGGCTTGAATTCAGAGTTTGGGGGTCGTCTCACAAACTGCCTGTGGCCCTTGGACCCAAAAAGAACAATTTTACTCTAATCAGTCCACAAAATGTTCCTCCATTTCTCTTTAGGCCAGTTGATGTGTTCTTTGGCAAATTGTAACCTCTTCTGCACATGCCTTTTTTTTAACAGAGGGACTTTGCGGGGGATTCTTGAAAATAGATTAGCTTCACACAGACGTCTTCTAACTGTCACAGTACTTACAGGTAACTCCAGACTGTCTTTGATCATCCTGGAGGTGATCATTGGCTGAGCCTTTGCCATTCTAGTTATTCTTCTATCCATTTTGATGGTTGTCTTCCGTTTTCTTCCACGTCTCTCTGGTTTTGCTCTCCATTTTAAGGCATTGGAGATCATTTTAGCTGAACAGCCTATCATTTTTTGCACCTCTTTATAGGTTTTCCCCTCTCTAATCAACTTTTTAATCAAAGTACGCTGTTCTTCTGAACAATGTCTTGAACGACCCATTTTCCTCAGCTTTCAAATGCATGTTCAACAAGTGTTGGCTTCATCCTTAAATAGGGGCCACCTGATTCACACCTGTTTCTTCACAAAATTGATGACCTCAGTGATTGAATGCCACACTGCTATTTTTTTGAACACACCCCTTTCAACTAATTCAACTAAATGCCCAATTGCACAGCCTTAAGAGCGTGCATATCATGAATGCTGGGTCTCATTTGTTTTCTGAGAATCTACTGAACCTACTGGTAACTTGTTTGCCACGTAGCAATAAAAAAATATACGAAAAACCTTGATTATTCTGGTTAGTCACATTGCACTGCTATTATTTTGAACAATACTGTATATATGTGAAACTTTCCATCTGCCTTTACAGATTAGCAAGACATACGGCTTCAAAGACAGTTTTATAGACAAAACTGAAATGACCAATTTTATTGTAATGACAAAGTTTATGCCACACAGTTGTCAGTCAATAAACTTTTTATGAAATGATTAAAACAAATTATTAATTTAATGTCTAGGTTTGTACAATCTGCACTCAATGTTTGAACAACATCAGCCTGAACTTTATGTAAAACCCAACAGTTTCTCTTATATAGGCATTGAAATTATATGTTATATTGGACTGCATCCATAATGTCATGTTAACACAAGTTGTTCTTTCCAGTGAAGCCTCAAATTTTGAAATAATGATACAGAGATATTTAAAGAAATGAAAAATCCTTTGAAATATTTAACATATGCCCCACACACTTTCAGTGTTTAGGCCCTAAAATAAATAAATGCATTAAAATAAATAAGAATATATCAATATCCATCCAACATCCACACATCCAACATCCATCCATATATCCAACATCTGTTCAACATCCATCCATCCAACATCTACCCTACATCTATCCAACATCCATCCAGCCATCATCTACCCTACATCCATCCTACATCCATCCAACATCCATCCAGCATCCATCCATCCAACATCTACCTTACATCCATCCAACATCCATCCAGCCATCATCTACCCTACATCCATCCAACATCCATCCATCCAACATCTACCTTACATCCATCCAACATCCATCCAGCCATCATCTACCCTACATCCATCCAACATCCATCCATCCAGCCATCATCTACCCTACATCCATCCTACATCCATCCAACATCCATCCAGCATCCATCCATCCAACATCTACCTTACATCCATCCAACATCCATCCAGCCATCATCTACCCTACATCCATCCAACATCCATCCATCCAACATCTACCTTACATCCATTCCAACATCCATCCAGCCATCATCTACCCTACATCCATCCAACATCCATCCATCCATCCAACATCTACCCTACATCCATCCATCCATCCAACATCTACCCTACATCCATCCATCCATCATCTACCCTACATTCAATCCGACATTCATCCATCCAACATCCATCATCTATCCTACATCCACCCAGCTCTCGAACATCCATCCAACATCCATCCATCCATCCATCCATATGTCCAACATCTATTCAAGATCCATCCATATATCCAACATCCATCCATCAAGCCATCATCTACCCTACATCCATCCATCCAACATCTACCCTACATCCATCCAGCCATCATCTACCCTACATCCATCCATCCAACATCCATCCATCCATCATCTACCCTACATCCATCCAACATCCATCCATCAAACATCTACCCTACATCCATCCAACATCCATCCATCCATCATCTACCCTACATCCATCCAACATCCATCCATCCAACATCTACCCTACATCCATCCAACATTCATCCATCATCTATCCTACATCCACCCAGCTCTCGAACTTCCATCCAACATCCATCCATCCATCAAACATCTATTCAATATCCATCCAACATCCATCCTACATCCATCAAATAAAAAATTAAATTAAATAAGAACTGTATATTGTATAACTGTATATTTGTAGGCCACTGGACAGCCATAAAACCTGAGCAAACCCCTACAACAACAACAACAACAACAACAAGGTTACAACAGAACACAACCAAATACAAAACATTTTAAGATCCTACCTCTAATGTTTTGGTTTTACCTCAGTTCCATTAGGTACACTAGACTTTTCTTCTCAGGGCTGTAATGCGATTTTTAACATAATATTTAACTGCTTTCCAGTCCCTGTTTCTGAGAGCTTGAGGTTCTGCAGTAATACAGCGCTGACACTCTTCTTTACCAGGAACTTGATTCATTACAATAAATCTCCTCAAATGTGTGTCCACTGCAGCACACTCGTCTGGGGTCCAGCTTCTTTTGACGGCCGTTTGTTTTCCTATGTAGGCAAAAAAAAAACAAAAAAAAACATTGTAGGTTTTCTTTTATGAATAAATTTTAATCTTACTTAACCCCGTAAGACCCACTGTTTCAGTATTACAACATTTGTGGTTACTCCCCAAAACCCCTTTTATCTTTTTTTTTATTGTTTGTTTGTTTATACAACCACATCAATATGATCTGTGGGTCCTACATTTTATTACCACCATGTAATTGGATCCAGGATTTGTATACAAAGCCCACCCTTAAGTCAAGAAGTGGCACATCTTACAACTTTCTGATGAAGCAACATCCCTTTGATTTACTGGACTGGATTCATCTTCAAGTAAGTAAAATGCTTGGAATAATTTTTTCTGTTTATTACAGTGTCGATAACAAGGACATATACAGTAAATGTTGAAAGTATACCCTACATTTTGTTTGGAGTTTGTTTTATAAATGTTGCAATATTACAATGTTGGATGAGAGTGGCAGTCATAATTGCCCTGTATTTAAGAGGAACATCTTGAGGGGAACTTAAATGAAAATATTCACAACAAATTATACATGATTTAAGCTTTATACCCTTTAGCTTTATATCGGATTACATATTCTATACTGTATTAGAGACTAAAGTTGAAAGATTTATTTCCATATCTAAACATTATAATTTGCTATCACATTCTGCATGACTTTCTAACAAAAAAATTCTGTTTGTGCAAATCTGCCCTTTCTTAGTCTACTGATAAACAAAATGTTCTTATCAATTCATATTCAAAGTGCTTATTATCATTAGGCCTATAACCTTTATTTAACCAGGTCTTTTGCAAGAGACACCTGGCCACACCTGGCCAATCCTCCAAGTTGTGCGGGATGCTCCTGGTGCTTTGTTCTGGCACAGGTGTAAATGTTCATCACTGTTAGATTTTGTTGTAAACTGGATGCTGAATGCATTCCTGTAAGGATTACAATCACAGTCTACTATAGGTGAGCCATTAGGTATAGTGTGACCGGTGAGATGTGTGAATAGGCTGCTTCAGTCCAAAGTGTGAACACATCATAATGAGGCATGTGTGCTATTTGTTTATAGAATGTACATTTGTCTCAAATTTTATCTTTTCATTTCAGAATGCCACCAGCAAGGAGAAATCCTCGGTACAATGTGCACAATGTTAATGGCCATCATCCAAAAAGGAGAAAGTGATGTGGACATCGATTTTGACGACACTGATGCAAGTGATGAAGAATCAGATATTGATGTCTTATGTGGACAAAGAAAACCAAGAACCTACCGATTGTCCAGCTAATGTGAATATTGAGCCCGGGCAATCAAAGAAATACATCAAGCCATATGACAGACGTCACTGATTTCTCTGGTCAAGCTCTCACAGATGATGTCACCTCCCTCCACACACCACTGCAATACTTCCAAAAGTTTGTGTCAGAAGATTTGGTTCAAGCTCTGGCAACAAATACGAATGAGTACAGCATTCAAAATGACGAAAGATCAGTCAACACTAATACAAAAGAAATACAGGCAGCATTGGGTATGTACCTGAGGATGGAACATTACATTTTGTAAACAATTTAACCATGCCAGAGACTGAAAAGAGGGACAAACTCTGGAAACTCAGACCACGGCTTGATTCACTCAGAGAAAACTGCCTGCAGGTGGTACCAGAAGAGCACATTCCATGGACAAGATGATGATACCCTTCAACGGGAAGTTCAGCAGCATCAAGAAGTATATGCAAGGTAATCTACGCTCATGAGGCTTTAAAGTATGGGTGAAAGCTGGAGTCTCAGGGTGTCAGGTGATGACAGGTGAATTTTCAGGTGATGTTGTAATGAAGCTTGCCTCCACATTTCCAAAGGGTCAACACAACAAGATCTAGGCAGACAATTACTTCACCTCCGTTCCACTGGTAGTGAAGCTCCTTGAGCAAGGAATCCATTATGTGGGAAAGGCCAGGCAAGTGCATCTACCCATCTAACTGTAACATTTACATGTGAAGAGCTTGAAGAAGAAGGGCAGAGGAAGCTTTGACCACAGAGTGGAGGGGAAACAACATCTGTGCAGTAAAAATGGTACAACAACAGGGCGGTGACACTTGTGTCATCCTTCGCTGGACCAGAACCTGTTCAGGAGATTCAACACTGGGACAAAGCCGCCAAAACCTACATTGACGTTAGAAAGGCTTCCATTGTGGGCATCTACAATAAATACATGGGAGGTGTGGATTTGTTGGACTCATTTACAGCAAAACACAAGTATGCACTGAAATCCTGGCGGTGGTACATGTACAGTATTGTTCAAAATAATAGCAGTACAATGTGACTAACCAGAATAATCAAGGTTTTTCGTATATTTTTTTATTGCTACGTGGCAAACAAGTTACCAGTAGGTTCAGTAGATTCTCAGAAAACAAATGAGACCCAGCATTCATGATATGCACGCTCTTAAGGCTGTGCAATTGGGCAATTAGTTGAATTAGTTGAAAGGGGTGTGTTCAAAAAAATAGCAGTGTGGCATTCAATCACTGAGGTCATCAATTTTGTGAAGAAACAGGTGTGAATCAGGTGGCCCCTATTTAAGGATGAAGCCAACACTTGTTGAACATGCATTTGAAAGCTGAGGAAAATGGGTCGTTCAAGACATTGTTCAGAAGAACAGCGTACTTTGATTAAAAAGTTGATTAGAGAGGGGAAAACCTATAAAGAGGTGCAAAAAATGATAGGCTGTTCAGCTAAAATGATCTCCAATGCCTTAAAATGGAGAGCAAAACCAGAGAGACGTGGAAGAAAACGGAAGACAACCATCAAAATGGATAGAAGAATAACCAGAATGGCAAAGGCTCAGCCAATGATCACCTCCAGGATGATCAAAGACAGTCTGGAGTTACCTGTAAGTACTGTGACAGTTAGAAGACGTCTGTGTGAAGCTAATCTATTTTCAAGAATCCCCCGCAAAGTCCCTCTGTTAAAAAAAAGGTATGTGCAGAAGAGGTTACAATTTGCCAAAGAACACATCAACTGGCCTAAAGAGAAATGGAGGAACATTTTGTGGACTGATGAGAGTAAAATTGTTCTTTTTGGGTCCAAGGGCCACAGGCAGTTTGTGAGACGACCCCCAAACTCTGAATTCAAGCCACAGTACACAGTGAAGACAGTGAAGCATGGAGGTGCAAGCATCATGATATGGGCATGTTTCTCCTACTATGGTGTTGGGCCTATTTATCGCATACCAGGGATCATGGATCAGTTTGCATATGTTAAAATACTTGAAGAGGTCATGTTGCCCTATGCTGAAGAGGACATGCCCTTGAAATGGTTGTTTCAACAAGACAATGACCCAAAACACACTAGTAAACGGGCAAAGTCTTGGTTCCAAACCAACAAAATTAATGTTATGGAGTGGCCAGCCCAATCTCCAGACCTTAATCTAATTGAGAACTTGTGGGGTGATATCAAAAATGCTGTTTCTGAAGCAAAACCAAGAAATGTGAATGAATTGTGGAATGTTGTTAAAGAATCATGGAGTGGAATAACAGCTGAGAGGTGCCACAAGTTGGTTGACTCCATGCCACCCAGATGTCAAGCAGTTTTAAAAAACTGTGGTCATACAACTAAATATTAGTTTAGTGATTCACAGGATTGCTAAAAAAATGTTTGTACAAAATAGTTTTGAGTTTGTACAGTCAAAGGTAGACACTGCTATTTTTTTGAACACACCCCTTTCAACTAATTGCCCAATTGCACAGCCTTAAGAGCGTGCATATCATGAATGCTGGGTCTTGTTTGTTTTCTGACAATCTACTGAACCTACTGGTAACTTGTTTGCCACATAGCAATAAAAAATATACTAAAAACCTTGATTATTCTGGTTAGTCACATTGTACTGCTATTATTTTGAACAATACTGTACATCTTCTGGCACACAATCACCCTTGCTGTAGTCAACGCCTGGCTCCTCTACAAGCAGCACAGCCTATGCTCTCAGAATGCCAAAGAAGGAGATACTGAACATGAGAAAGTTTGAAGCACAGCTGGCTTCCTCTCTCATTACGGTAATGATCTATTTGTGCCATTTACCTTGCTTGTGATAAATCAGACTGGTATTTGAGATGTACAGAAATTGATACATTTGTTCTTTATATTCTAATCTGGTGGACACAACACTGAAAATGCCTCTGTTTTTCAGAGGACAGGAACCATTTCTGGGATTACCACTATAAGTAAAGGTGGACTTCACGCTGAGCACACAGATTTCAGTGGAGAGTGAGAGAACACTGCAGACATTGCACTGTTAACAATGTAAATAAATAAAGTTCTTATTTGATGGAATAAACAACTCTTCATAATAACATGACTGAGATTATAATTCATTTTATACACCGGTTTGGTAAAAAAAAAAAAAAAGCAAATTAATCCTTAATTATGCAGCTTGATGGGCACCTCTTCGGACCTGACGTGCTACCCAGCTACGCAAACGCAGCTAAGTGGATGTACTCTCTTGTGATTGGCCAGAGTGATCACGAGTCTACGGATGTTTGGGTCACATTGCTGAAAGAGTGCATGAATCGGTGGAAAAACCCCAGCCCCCCTGTGCTGCCAGCTTCTCCAAGCCCCGTGCTCCCTCTTTTGCCAAAACCACCCTGAGAACGACCAACAACTGGCTGAAGGAAGAGCTGCAACAGGTTAACGAAAGGCAGAAAGCAACGAAGGAGTGCCTGCTCAGATGCATTCTGTTTAGTTTTGCTTTTTAACTTTATAGTTAACTGTTTTGATTGCATTCTTTTTTCTTTGCGTGTTGTATTTATTAAACTGAGTGGTTTGCAGTGGCTCATTGTACTTCTGACGGCATAACATTATAATTCTGTAAAAGAAACTGCAACAGGATGCTTTTACCCTAAACTCGAGTATAAACACAGACTCTCTCACTTAAAGCAATTTTATTCTTTCTTGCATTTCACAAAATAATAATAATAAAAACAATAATAATGATAATATTTTCTATTTATAAGGCACTTTTAAAAGGTCATTGAATAAAGTCAGCTGCATGTGGAGGTTTGAGTTTTTCAACTGGTCTCTGTACACGTCTGTTGTTGGAGGAAATGCAAGCATTTTTCCCTGAGTAACTCCATAAAGTGTTAAAGATTTTTTTTTTTTTTTTACATACAACAGACTTCTTATTGATATAAAGGTGATGATGCCAGTCTTTCCCCAACCCTAAAACCTGCGACAATGCAGGCTCACAAGGTCTCTTCCTGCAACAGCTTCTTTCAAGCCACTGTCAGGCTTGTGGCACCAGACAATAAGGAGGGACAGACATATTTCAAGTGTTGAGTCAAGGAAGCAAAGTAAAAGCCCTTAAAAATAAATGAGCAGCTCTGGCCCAAAAGAGAGTGCAAGCCCCAAAGCTTACCTCTCTTTTTTGCAGACACACTTCGGTTTTGGACTTGTGATGTGGAGGAACATTCTTGCAGGGATGACATGCTGACCTCATCTTCTGACCCCTCTTCTCTTGGCATACTGACATCTGGACAAAGAAATAACTTTATTGTAGTATACACTAGGGCTGAAAGATATGGACAAAATTTAATATCTCGAATTATCCTGCCAGATATCTCGATACAATACGATATGACTACGTGTTATTTTGCTAAGCACGACCTGCACAACACGTCACTCTGGTTTACATCGTCTTTTCTGAAACCAAAATACTTCCAAATTATGGAAGATGATTTATGTTTTGGAACCAAGTCATATTCTGCACTGCCACCGGCCGCATTATCTCCCGCACTCATTTTCTTTCTTTCTAATTTATCCGCCGTCTCTGTACAGTGTGCATAGACGTTGGAACAGGGGAACTCTTATTTTTTGAAAATTACTCATTTTCACAGATTCTGCAAAGGGTGCCCAAACTTTTGAGCCCCACTGTGTGTGTGTGTATGTATGTATATGTATATATATATATATATATATATATATATATATATATATATATATATATATATATATATATATATATATATATATATATATATATATATATATATATATATATATAGAATCTGAATTAAAATGTGTTTGATTTAAGCCTACATTTCAAAAATTGTTGTTTTTAAGCCTTTCGCACATATGATCACACAGGTGTAATCAGTCTAGGCTGGTTCCTGGAGCGTACGATCAAGTGCATCACATAACAAACTGAGACAGGCGCGCTCAGAGCTGTCATATATCACAACTTTTCAGTGTTTTCAACCACATACTGTTTATTTTCGGTTTCAAACATATAAATTCACATAAGTACTAAAAAACAATACATTTAGAGTTTTTAAAATACACACTGATGTCTATGGAAGAGGTAATAATAATCCTTTCCATTATAATTGGACACGTTTTATTCATATCAGAGACACATTGTGTAAGTAACTTCAGTGTTTACATATTCTATTCCCAGTTCACCAGACACTTACTTTTAGGTATTTCAGGAGAAGTGGATGAATTCACGTGTTGTAAACATAGAGGTTGTAAATCAAACAGATCCGATTCTCTGAACTGCGTCTGCGGCACAAACTAACACGGCGGTGCCCATCGCGCATACAGCTCAACTAACGCAATTGTAATAAAGGTGTTTAAACAACAATATACTTCCACTTGCATGTATTTGACCATCGGAATATCAGATATTTCATGCCATAGCTAACACATTTGTGAATATTCTGAATAAAAAAAGAAAAAATGACAAAAGCATATCATCATTCATTCAGCGCTGTTTTTGCTGCAGTGTGTCATGTGACAAGCAATGTCGCGTCACCATGGAAACGCCGTCCCCCCTCTCACAATATAGTTCCCACGTCCCTAGTGTGTGCGCGCTGACTTTAGCGCTGCAGTCAAGGGCACACGTAAAACTGATGTTTGTTGTGACTGCCAGAGTTGTATGCACACAGTGAGTGTGGAGAGGGGAAATCTATATCGTCTATATCGTTGCTTTTTTCGATAGTAATATCTTGAAAGCTCATATCTAGATATAGGTACGATAACGATATATCGTTTAGCCCTAGTATACACTACATGAAATATGTAATAGCCGTCAGTACAGTGGTTGTTTTATTTTATAAAATAATTTAGTATATTCAATTCAATTTTCAATTCAGTTTATTTATATGGCGCCGATTCACAACAGATGCCATCTCAAGGCACTTAACAAGAAGTCAGTATATGGGATTTGTGTCTCTTAAAGAGAGACACAGTTTATTTCATCCCGTCTCCTATCGTCCTAAATTCTTTTCAAGTGACTAGTGATGTGAAAATATTAGTTGTCATGTTAGCCCAGGGATGGGCAACTCCAGTCCTCAAGGGCCACTATTCTGCAGGTCTGAGATGTTTTGCTGCTTCAACACACCTGATTCATATTAAATAGATCAAACAGCTTGTTGCCAAGCTCTGCACAATGAATCAGGTGTGCTGCAGCAGGGAAACATCTAAGACCTAAAGGATAGTGGCCCTCAAGCAGTATATTTCCTCATATAGTGTATGGACAACAGACTGTCCCACGCAGTCCACTATTGCTGAAGTAGCTGTGCGGCGAAAAGATTGTATGTTGGACAATATAAGATAAACTGATTTCATCAGGCAGAAAGCAACTGTTTTTACTGACTTTACAAATAGCATTAACGTTTAGGTTAGTGTGCCCTCACCTACTGTTTATAGGTTGCTCCAATCTCACAGAGCAGACTTCACGCAGGGATTGCACGGCTACTCAAACATATTTCCTCCTCAACTGTGTACGAGTACACAGTTACAGCGAGTCGAGTATGAGTACACAGATGAGGAGGAAACATGTCAAAAAGACAAGGCTGTACGAGTTTATTTGATGTCATCTAACCCAATGGCATATGCGTTTGAGCCAGTGATGAGGAGGAGGGTTGAGACCTGTTTTTGCAGAAGTTGAGGGAGCTGCAGCGGCTCCGGACGGAGTTGACAGTGAGGAGAGGGTCGGCAACCCTTTGCAGTGCAAGTGTGGTCACTGCTCAGCAATGCGGACAACCGTGGAGTCTGTTTGCTGCCATGAAGCAGACCAAGTCTGCAGACCTTATCGCGCACATTCCAGATGTTCTGTAGTGACAGGGACGTGTTGGAGTAGCTGTGCTATCCCTGTATGAAGTCCGTGCCGAGAGATTAGAGCAACCTATAAGCAACAGGTGGGTTCATGCTAACCTCAAAGTTAATGTTACTTGTAATTTCAGGCAGTACTGACGCAGTGTTCAGTTTTAAAACTGGGGTTGTGTTTGACTGATTGTGCAGCCTCTGCATCGGACAGGTCTCCTGACAGAGTTGCAGGAGAAAGAGGCGGGTGGGACAAAGGAGGGAGGTGGAGTTGTTGATTTTCAAATTTTTGCAATGTGCTGTGTGAAATGCATGAAAGGTAAGAATTGCGTTCAAGCTCACCGGTGGCAGACACTCCCTGGTTTTGACTTTGTGATGTGGAGGTACATTCTTGCGTGGATGACATGCTGACCTCATCATCTGACCCATCTTCTCCTAGCATACTGACATCTGGAGAGGGAAATAACTTAAGAATACAATACACAAAATATCTAAAACGGATCATTTAGAATCAATTTAGGAACATTGTATACACATACCTTCAATGTCCTCTGCTAAAGGTCCCTCCATGTCAATGGTCTCTAAAATGATAATTGATTAAAAAAAAAATGAGTTTGGAAAGCTGAAACTATGGGCAATCTGCAAGAGTATACAACAGTAGTATTATATCTTATCCCGTCACCATTACTGCCCTATGTTTTACATGGTAAATAGTTGTTTTCTGAATGTGGAAGACTAAATGTCATATATTGTGCCTTCAAGAATATAAAGTTAATTACCATTTACATCGACTTGTATTTCATCGAGGCTCTTTCCTTTGTAATCTCCTAGGCGTCCTTGTTCCATTGCCAGAAGGACTTTACTTACTTTGGCTAATTGTAGGGTGCTTTCTGGGAGCCTGTAGTGTTTCCTGTGAACAGCGATATTATGACCAAGGAAGTCTGCCAACTGGTCGAGCTCGGTGGTTTTAAGGTTCAGAACAGTAGACAGGGTAGCAATATGTTTCCTCAGTTGAATTGATGTTAGCGCTTGAGGATTTTTTATGTCTGCACATTCACTGACAAATTGCCTCAAGCAGTCACAAGCCCTGAGGTAATGGTCAGATTGTGGCAATGCAAACAGATATTCATTGTCCTTCAGCACCCCACATTCTTCTCTGCTCTCAGTAAGAGCATCAAGTGATTCTCTCATTGATGGGGTTAGAAGAACAGGAACCTTCCTTCCTCTTTTTCCAACAATTGCTATTCGCACAAAATGCCTGCAGAGCTTCTGCTCAAGCGCTGTGAGGGCCAAATTTACATCTCCCTGTTCCTCTGATGTGTCCTTCGATAAGTATGCAGACAGGCGCATTCGGGACACTTCACCTGCTCTCCGCCGATTAAAAAGCATAACTTGAGTCAGCGTTACTTTTGCAAGTTCCTTCCAATTTGTGGATGAACGATGTTCTTTTAAATCTTTGAGATGTTGCTGCAGTTTTTCTTCTAGATAGCAATGTAGCCTTTGGATATCTTGTGTAAGAGGTAAAAGTTGCGGTGCATTCCATTTGGCCCGGTTAAGCTGGGTTAATGCCTGGCCTGCAATATCAAACCTCCAACTCTCTAAATACAACTGTGCAAACTCCTCAGCATCTTTAATGGTTTCTTTATCTTTCTTTTTCAGTCCTTCAGACTTGATAAACATAGCCAACGAATGCAGGCTGTGCCCTACCTTGCGTGCAAGAGAGGGACATTGGTATATGCCAGTTTCCTCACTGAATCCAGATAGGTTCTTTGCAGCTCTGACAACCTGGGAGTACTGTTCAGGTTTGATGAGTTCTTGAATGGTCTTCACATGTGTGATTTTTTTAGCTTCCAATAAAAGCCTGCCAAGTTCTCTCAGTTTTTGGCGTATATACTGGTGTTGACTGACTATCTTCTCATTCTTTTTGAACAACCTGAAACCATAATTGAGGATGCAGTTGTCTCCTTTAATTGCAACTGCAATCTTGTCCTGAATCATTACACTCAAGAACTTCCAATACGCGTCTGTATATTCCGATGGAGAAGGTTCAGCGAAAGCACACAATGCCTGAACTCTATTTTTACCTGGTTTAGTACTTTCGGGTTTGAAGCTGCAGACCTTGAAATGCCGCCACATCGCTCTTCTTGAGAACAGCCCATAGCAGTGAATGCAATGTGCAAATTTATGTCCCTCTGATTTTTTTCCTGGTTGTTTACATGGGATTAGTTTTCCTTTTTGTGTTTCCAAAACATGACTGTTGTGCTCGAAATTTCCCTTATTTCGTATGTAGTCCAATTGTAGTTTTCTTTCCTTTGAGTTTTTTGGAAAACTGAATGCTTTCGCAACATCCAATTCATCTTGGTGTTTACGCCACAAGTGTCTTGACATTTTCTGGACAAACTTCCTGCAATAAAAGCAGAAATGTTTCTTGTTATAGCTTCTGGATCCATCATCTTTCTTTAAAGTTGGACTGACAATGATATACTGCTCTTCTTCCAGGGGCACTGAAACGTTGTTTTCAGAATATGTTGCGATTTCCTTTTCATTCCCATCAACTCTGCTATTTGGAAATCTTTGTGTGGGATCATGACATCTTTCCAAAAGTCTTCTCTGGCTAAAGTCAAATTGGCTATGACTAGAGGATCTACTTCCACTTTCCCTGGGCTTAGACTTGCTCTGTCTGGAGGACTCGCTTCCACTCTCTCTGGAGGATCTACTTCCACTTTCCCTGGGCTTAGACTTGCTCTGTCTGGAGGACTCGCTTCCACTCTCTCTGGAGGATCTACTTCCACTTTCCCTGGGCTTAGACTTGCTCTGTCTGGAGGACTCGCTTCCACTCTCTCTGGAGGATCTACTTCCACTTTCCCTGGGCTTAGACTTGCTCTGTCTGGAGGACTCGCTTCCACTCTCTCTGGAAGATCTACTTCTCTCTCTGGGCTTAAACTTGCTCTGACTGGATGATGCACCTTTGTTCTTTTTTTCCTTTCCCAGGGTTAATTCCATACTGCTATCACTTTCTGTGCTTTCATCTATGGGATTTGGAATATACTCCTCTTCGCTACCTAAGTTTGAGTCATCCGATTCCATGAGATTCATCTGAATCTTTAAAAACAAACACACATCTGTTAATAACTATTTTTGCAACATTAAATATAAACCTGAATATACTGATTGAACAGGCTCAGGATACTAAATGAAGAAAAATCTGTATGGACCATTTTCGGTACAAGTAAATTTACAAATTATAAGAATCCCCATCAGACTCACTAGCAAGAGCAACAGACATTTTCACAATCATGAAAACACAAAAGAAACACAAAAGAAACACCCCCATCCCCCCCCCCCCCCCCCAAAAAAAAGACTTACGGGACGGCAAGACCTTCTTCTCAGCTTCTGTGAATCCCTTTCAGGCTTAAAAAAAGTAGTCTCCTCTGGGCTGTCACTATCATAGAGACTGTGGGTAAAATCTTGTACTCTATCCATCTGCAAAAATGGAGACATGGAGATATTTTGCTGTATGATTGCTGTATTTTTACTTGATAGGGAGACCATTCAGAGGTTGTCAGGTGAGCTAGACACCTATGAAAATTATTGACCAATATTACCCCTCCATCCACCTGCTGAGGCCCATGTCCAAACTGCCTTCCAGGTGGGGTAAACGTTGACAACATTATTAAAAAAAGAGTAACGTTTCAGTTTTCATGCATTTGATTCTTAAATTTAATGACTAATGGCAGTGGCTCAGTGGTTCATGTAGGTTGTCTACAAGCCGGAAGGTTGGTGGTTCAATCCCCGGCTCCACCTGACCAAGTGTGGAGGTGTCCTTGAGCAAGACACCTAACCCCAGCTGCTCCCGACGAGCTGGATGGAGCCTTGAATGGCTGACACTGCAGTCGGTGTGTGAATGAGTGTGTATGGGTGAATGTGAGGCAACTTGTAAAGCGCTTTGGATGGCCATGTGGTCTGTTGAAAGCGCTATATAAATGCAGTCCATTTACCATTTACCATAGACGTGGAACTACTCAAGAGAGAGGGAGAGATTAGTCAGTAATTTACCGAAGTGTCTTCCTCACCTTACAAATGTCTCCCTATCAATTAAAAATCAGCAATCATTTAGAAAAGAAGAGTTGAGCTTCTCTAATAAATGATTACTGATTGATTGTTGGTGATCTCTATTTAATTGATAATTAATGCACCAGGCGAGGAGGAGGACTCGACCGGATTTTGGCAACAGAGACCGGCTGCGGCGTCTGGGAGTGATAGCGTCGGCCTACCAGGGTTTGTCCCGGTATGCTGGCTGACCAGTAGCCTACACCACTGGGCACGTTGTATCTTTTTTTTTTTTTTAAGCACACACCTGAGCGCTGATCACTGGACATCACTCCTGCAGGTGTTTATGTCAATCCAATATTCAATTTCAAATGAGTCCATTTAGATTCAGATTTTAAAAGCAATCGTTCAAAACAATCGATTCAGGTTCAAAGTGAATGTTTCCCATTCAAATATAAAATTATTCAAATTTGCTTATTAGTGGCACAAAATTTATCACATAAACAAGTTAATTATATTGTTAAAATGTGTTTTGGGGCTTACCATAATGCTTTTTGTGCGTCTCAGTGGTGGAACAAGTTCATCATCCGATTGATTGTTGGAATGGTTGCTTGGAGAAGCCTCATCACAAGTTTCTTTCACAACAGTTTCATCTGAATCGTACAAATGATTTGAAACATCTGGTCCAATATCATTCTGCCCTAAAATGACATCCAGGTGTGGGGTGGGAGGTTCGTTTTCCATACCATCCTCATCAGTTTCATCACTATATGGATAATCAACCAGTGAAAATCCTTGGACAGTAAATACCTAAAAATAAACAAATTCATTAAGTATTGAATTAGAAAGGTTGGCCAAAAAAACATGGCATGGTCTGACTAAAAATCTAAATCCAGAAATATAAACATCAGCCCTTTTAGACAGTCTACAATTATAAATGTTAAAATCAAGAGTACAGCGATACTTTAGTATTACAATACAATCATATAGTTGCCTAAGGAAGACCATTTGGATTGAAACGTTTGTTATTTAGTCAATAAAAAGGTAACTGTGAGCTTTAACCCAGTATGCAGATTTTCTTCTTTTTTCTCCCCAGATGTTACCATAATGCATTAAAAGGTGCTCCACAAGAATGGGACTGGAAAGATGCCAGTGTGTGTTACATTACCTGGCCATTATAACCAAATAAGGTTACCTGACTACTTTAAAGCCCCATGAGCATTGATCCATGGTCCAATTGACCATTACAGGGGATTTCAGTGCATCAAACCAAAATATTTAAAATCAAAATTCAAATAAAAAAAGATTCTTTAAAACATCTAACAGCTCAGATAAAGTATACAATTACGAATGTTAAAATCACAGTTGAGGTCATGTCAGGTGTTGCCATAGTGCATTAAAAACAATTACAGTAAGAACTGGACGGAAGGGCCCCACATGGGACAGACTACAGACATACGAGTGTGTAAAGGAGAGACTAGAGAAACAAATGTATTTGGAAGATGGAAGGACCCCATAAGAACATGACTGGAAACATGCCGGTGTGTGTGTGACATTATCTGGCTTTTAACAGCCAATATAAAGCCACTTTAGTAGTAGAACACCACCACATACATGTCAGCATAGATGAATGTGTTTGAATGTACTTTTACCTGTGTGCAGGTCTGATCTGGGTTTGGTCCATCATTTAGCATCTGAGGAACAGGGCTAGTCTCATTCTCTAATGCTGCGGCTGGAGTCTGAAGGCCTTTCACCTGAAATAGACAGACAAGAAGACACTTAGAACTGTATGAAGTAGGGCTGCACGGTATTGGGAAAAAATGACATTGCGATATTTTATTTTTCTGCGATTTATTGATATATTTAATCGAATAAATTTTTTTCTTACAAACAAAAATGGGGTGAGCACACTTACATTCTCATTTTAAATTATTTAAAAATCAACACTATCGTCTCAAGTGATAAATATGCGCGAGGGAGAGAGAGCAAGACAGTGCTTGTGTTGTTTGAAGACTGTGAGCGTGCGGCCGGGGCTCTCTCTCTCTCTTGCGCTTTCTCTCTCTCGCGCGCGCGCGCACACACTATCACGCAAGCTCTCTCTCGCGCTCTCTCTCTCTCTCTCTCGCTCGCGCACGCACACTCTATCGCGCAAGCTCTCTCTCTCACTCTCACACTCGCTCTCTCTTGCGCTCTCTCTCTCACTCGCTCTCTCTCTCTCACTCGCTCTCTCTCTCTCACTCGCTCTCTCTCGCGCTCTCTCTCTCTCTCTCTCGCTCGCGCACGCACACTCTATCGCGCAAGCTCTCTCTCTCACTCTCACACTCGCTCTCTCTTGCGCTCTCTCTCTCACTCGCTCTCTCTCTCTCACTCGCTCTCTCTCTCTCACTCGCTCTCTCTTGCGCTCTCTCTCTCTCTCTCTCTCTCTCGCTCGCATGCACACTCTCGACTGAGAGCATGGACTAAAAAGCAGCTCACGTCTATTCCAGGAGTTTGCAGTGGATCAAATCAAAATATTGCTTTAAACATCTAACAGCTCAGATACAGTATACAATTACGAATGTTAAAATCACAGTTGAGGTCATGTCAGGTGTTGCCATAGTGCATTAAAAACAATTACAGTAAGAACTGGACGGAAGGGCCCCACATGGGTCAGACTACAGACATACGAGTGTGTAAAGGAGAGACTAGAGAAACAAATGTATTTGGAAGATGGAAGGACCCCATAAGAACATGACTGGAAACATGCCGGTGTGTGTGTGACATTATCTGGCTTTTAACAGCCAATATAAAGCCACTTTAGTAGTAGAACACCACCACATACATGTCAGCATAGATGAATGTGTTTGAATGTACTTTTACCTGTGTGCAGGTCTGATCTGGGTTTGGTCCATCATTTAGCATCTGAGGAACAGGGCTAGTCTCATTCTCTAATGCTGCGGCTGGAGTCTGAAGGCCTTTCACCTGAAATAGACAGACAAGAAGACACTTAGAACTGTATGAAGTAGGGCTGCACGGTATTGGGAAAAAATGACATTGCGATATTTTATTTTTCTGCGATTTATTGATATATTTAATCGAATAAATTTTTTTCTTACAAACAAAAATGGGGTGAGCACACTTACATTCTCATTTTAAATTATTTAAAAATCAACACTATCGTCTCAAGTGATTAATATGCGCGAGGGAGAGAGAGCAAGACAGTGCTTGTGTTGTTTGAAGACTGTGAGCGTGCGGCCGGGGCTCTCTCTCTCTCTTGCGCTTTCTCTCTCTCTCTCGCGCGCGCGCACACTATCGCGCAAGCTCTCTCTCTCACTCTCACACTCGCTCTCTCTTGCGCTCTCTCTCTCACTCGCTCTCTCTCTCTCTCTCTCTCTCTCTCTCTCTCTCACTCGCTCTCTCTTGCGCTCTCTCTCTCACGCTCGCGCGCATGCACACTCTCGACTGAGAGCATGGACTAAAAAGCAGCTCACGTCTATTCCAGGAGTTTGCAGTGGATCAAATCAAAATATTGCTTTAAACATCTAACAGCTCAGATACAGTATACAATTACGAATGTTAAAATCACAGTTGAGGTCATGTCAGGTGTTGCCATAGTGCATTAAAAACAATTACAGTAAGAACTGGACGGAAGGGCCCCACATGGGACAGACTACAGACATATGAGTGTGTAAAGGAGAGACTAGAGAAACAAATGTATTTGGGAGATGGAAGGACCCCATAAGAACATGACTGGAAACATGCCGGTGTGTGTGTGACATTATCTGGCTTTTAACAGCCAATATAAAGCCACTTTAGTAGTAGAACACCACCACATACATGTCAGCATAGATGAATGTGTTTGAATGTACTTTTACCTGTGTGCAGGTCTGATCTGGGTTTGGTCCATCATTTAGCATCTGAGGAACAGGGCTAGTCTCATTCTCTAATGCTGCGGCTGGAGTCTGAAGGCCTTTCACCTGAAATAGACAGACAAGAAGACACTTAGAACTGTATGAAGTAGGGCTGCACGGTATTGGGAAAAAATGACATTGCGATATTTTATTTTTCTGCGATATATATTGCGATATGAAATCGAATCATTTTTTTTCTTACAAACAAAAATGGGGTGAGCACACTAACATTCTCATTTTAAATGATTTAAACATCAACACTATCGTCTCAAGTGATAAATATGCGCAAGGGAGAGAGAGCAAGACAGTGCTTGTGTTGTTTGAAGACTGTGAGCATGCGGCCGGGGCTCTCTCTCTCTCTCTATGACTCTCTCGCGCACGATCTCTCGCACTCTCTGTTTCTGTCACTCTGTCTCTCTCTCGCGCTCTCTCTATCGCACGCACACTCTCTCTCTCGCGCACGCTCTCTTTCGCGCTCTCTCTCTCTCTCACTCGCTCTCTTTCGCGCTCTCTCTCTCTCTCGCTTGCTCTCTCGCGCGCACACGCTCTCTCTCTCTCTCTCTCTCTCTCTCTCACACTCGCTCTCTCTTGCGCTCTCTCTCTCTCTCTCTCGCTCGCGCGCATGCACACTCTCGACTGAGAGCATGGACTAAAAAGCAGCTCACGTCTATTCCAGGAGTTTGCAGTGGATCAAATCAAAATATTGCTTTAAACATCTAACAGCTCAGATACAGTATACAATTACGAATGTTAAAATCACAGTTGAGGTCATGTCAGGTGTTGCCATAGTGCATTAAAAACAATTACAGTAAGAACTGGACGGAAGGGCCCCACATGGGTCAGACTACAGACATACGAGTGTGTAAAGGAGAGACTAGAGAAACAAATGTATTTGGAAGATGGAAGGACCCCATAAGAACATGACTGGAAACATGCCGGTGTGTGTGTGACATTATCTGGCTTTTAACAGCCAATATAAAGCCACTTTAGTAGTAGAACACCACCACATACATGTCAGCATAGATGAATGTGTTTGAATGTACTTTTACCTGTGTGCAGGTCTGATCTGGGTTTGGTCCATCATTTAGCATCTGAGGAACAGGGCTAGTCTCATTCTCTAATGCTGCGGCTGGAGTCTGAAGGCCTTTCACCTGAAATAGACAGACAAGAAGACACTTAGAACTGTATGAAGTAGGGCTGCACGGTATTGGAAAAAAATGACATTGCGATATTTTATTTTTCTGCGATATATATTGCGATATGAAATCTTATCATATTTTGGGGTGAGCACACTTACATTCTCATTTTAAATGATTTAAACATCAACACTATCGTCTCAAGTGATTAATATGCGCGAGGGAGAGAGAGCAAGACAGTGCTTGTGTTGTTTGAAGACTGTGAGCGTGCGGCCGGGGCTCTCTCTCTCTCTCTATGACTCTCTCTCTCTGTCGCACACGCTCTCTCGCACTCTCTCTTTCTGTCACTCTGTCTCTCTCTCGCGCTCTCTCTCGCGCACGCACACTCTATCGCGCAAGCTCTCTCTCTCACTCGCTCTCTTTCGTGCTCTCTCTCTCTCTCGCTTGCTCTCTCGCGCGCACACGCTCTCTCTCTCTCTCTCTCTCTCTCTCTCTCGCGCGCGCACACGCTCTCTCTTGCGCTCTCTCTCTCACGCTCGCGCGCATGCACACTCTCGACTGAGAGCATGGACTAAAAAGCAGCTCACGTCTATTCCAGGAGTTTGCAGTGGATCAAATCAAAATATTGCTTTAAACATCTAACAGCTCAGATACAGTATATAATTACGAATGTTAAAATCACAGTTGAGGTCATGTCAGGTGTTGCCATAGTGCATTAAAAACAATTACAGTAAGAACTGGACGGAAGGGCCCCACATGGGACAGACTACAGACATATGAGTGTGTAAAGGAGAGACTAGAGAAACAAATGTATTTGGAAGATGGAAGGACCCCATAAGAACATGACTGGAAACATGCCGGTGTGTGTGTGACATTATCTGGCTTTTAACAGCCAATATAAAGCCACTTTAGTAGTAGAACACCACCACATACATGTCAGCATAGATGAATGTGTTTGAATGTACTTTTACCTGTGTGCAGGTCTGATCTGGGTTTGGTCCATCATTTAGCATCTGAGGAACAGGGCTAGTCTCATTCTCTAATGCTGCGGCTGGAGTCTGAAGGCCTTTCACCTGAAATAGACAGACAAGAAGACACTTAGAACTGTATGAAGTAGGGCTGCACGGTATTGGGAAAAAATGACATTGCGATATTTTATTTTTCTGCGATATATATTGCGATATGAAATCGAATAAATGTTTTTCTTACAAACAAAAATGGGGTGAGCACACTAACATTCTCATTTTAAATTATTTAAAAATCAACACTATCGTCTCAAGTGATTAATATGCGCGAGGGAGAGAGAGCAAGACAGTGCTTGTGTTGTTTGAAGACTGTGAGCGTGCGGCCGGGGCTCTCTCTCTCTCTCGCGCTTTCTCGTGCTTTCTCTCTCGCGCGCACGCACACTCTCTCTCTCGGGCGCGCACGCACACTATCACGCAAGCTCTCTCTCGCGCTCTCTCTCTCGCTCTCTCTTGCGCTCTCTCTCTCACTCGCTCTCTCTCTCTCACTCGCTCTCTCTTGCGCTCTCTCTCTCTCTCTCTCTCTCTCTCGCTCGCATGCACACTCTCGACTGAGAGCATGGACTAAAAAGCAGCTCACGTCTATTCCAGGAGTTTGCAGTGGATCAAATCAAAATATTGCTTTAAACATCTAACAGCTCAGATACAGTATACAATTACGAATGTTAAAATCACAGTTGAGGTCATGTCAGGTGTTGCCATAGTGCATTAAAAACAATTACAGTAAGAACTGGACGGAAGGGCCCCACATGGGACAGACTACAGACATATGAGTGTGTAAAGGAGAGACTAGAGAAACAAATGTATTTGGAAGATGGAAGGACCCCATAAGAACATGACTGGAAACATGCCGGTGTGTGTGTGACATTATCTGGCTTTTAACAGCCAATATAAAGCCACTTTAGTAGTAGAACACCACCACATACATGTCAGCATAGATGAATGTGTTTGAATGTACTTTTACCTGTGTGCAGGTCTGATCTGGGTTTGGTCCATCATTTAGCATCTGAGGAACAGGGCTAGTCTCATTCTCTAATGCTGCGGCTGGAGTCTGAAGGCCTTTCACCTGAAATAGACAGACAAGAAGACACTTAGAACTGTATGAAGTAGGGCTGCACGGTATTGGGAAAAAATGACATTGCGATATTTTATTTTTCTGCGATATATATTGCGATATGAAATCTAATCAAATTTTGGGGTGAGCACACTTACATTCTCATTTTAAATGATTTAAACATCAACACTATCGTGTCAAGTGATTAATATGCGCGAGGGAGAGAGAGCAAGACAGTGCTTGTTAGGGGTGTCACGATTTCGATTTTAAATCGAAATCGATCGAAATTAAGTCACAGTCTCAAACTCGAATTAAAAAATGGAATCGTCGATTCTGCCACGCCCCCATGTTGTATGACGGCAAATCAATGACTAAAATAACCGAGCATTCAACTGATTGCGTGGCGCGCGCGCTATATGGCTTCCGCGAGAGGAAAACTGAATCGGATGCGAAGAAACAGGAGCCCGTTGAGCTCATTTCAAACTCTCGCACCGTGCGCGACATTGTACTCTGCGCGCAATACAAGCCCTCGCGGCGGCGCATGCTCATTCTCCACATCCTCGCGCTCGATCATCTCACCTCTGCTCGCCGGCGAACAATTTTATTTTTGTCAGTCGTGGGCGGAGCTTGCTGTTTTAGTTGTTATCTCAAATGTCATCGGTTATTCCCCTTTTCTAAAGTCAGTATTCGACGCCTGTTAGAAAATGATTAATAATTCACTTGACTTGACCCATGACTTCATCAGTGGACCAGATACATGTGAGTAATCATTTATTTTGCTTGTTTAATTTATTTTTGTCTTTAATGTAATTTAATGCATTGTTTATAGAGTAGATCTTTTGTAGATACTTGATTAACTGGAATTCTTCTGATTGCTAGTGATTGCAGTCTTGTAATAAGAGATACACATATTTTACAGACTGTAATGATGCACACACACACACACACACATACATACATATATATATATATATATAAATCTAAATCTAAATGAATGACAGCGAAGTGTTTAACAAGTGTTTTATCTTTCATCTTTTAAATAGATACATCGTTATATCTTTTGTGAATAAGACTACACTTACAAAAGAGAAACTGGATGGCAGTTTATTTTAAGTTTTCAATTGACTAAAGATATAAGTTATTGTTACATTATGTTGTTAATAAAAGTTTAAAATTTGACAGTGTAGTGTGGTACATTGCAAACAAAGGTCAGATATTATATTGCATAAAAGTCTAGTTTGAAAAATGACAATCTGTGCTTTAAAAGAATAAATGTAAAAATCGGAGAATCGAATCGAACCGTGAGCTTAGAATCGAAAATGCAATCGAATCGGAGGATTTGGAGAATCGTGACACCCCTAGTGCTTGTGTTGTTTGAAGACTGTGAGGCGTGCGGGCCGGGGGCTCTCTCTCTCTCTCTATGACTCTCTCTCTCTCTCGCGCACGATCTCTCTCTCGCGATGCGGCGCATACACACACCACACTCTCTCTCTCTATCGCACACACTCTCTATCGCCCACACTCTCTATCGCGCAAGCTCTCTCTTGCGCTCTCTCTCTCTCTCTCTCTCGGCTCGCGCGCATACACACACACACTCTCTCTCTCTATCGCACACACTCTCTATCGCCCACACTCTCTATCGCGCAAGCTCTCTCTTGCGCTCTCTCTCTCTCTCTCTCTCGCTCGCGCACATACACACACACACTCTCTCTCTCTATCGCACACACTCTCTATCGCGCAAGCTCTCTCGCGCTCTTCTCTCTCTCTCTCTCTCTCTCGCTCGCATGCACACTCTCGACTGAGGAGCATGGACTAAAAAGCAGCTCACGTCTATTCCAGGAGTTTGCAGTGGATCAAATCAAAATATTGCTTTAAACATCTAACAGCTCAGATACAGTATACAATTACGAATGTTAAAATCACAGTTGAGGTCATGTCAGGTGTTGCCATAGTGCATTAAAAACAATTACAGTAAGAACTGGACGGAAGGGCCCCACATGGGTCAGACTACAGACATACGGAGTGTGTAAAGGAGAGACTAGAGAAACAAATGTATTTGGAAGATGGAAGGACCCCATAAGAACATGACTGGAAACATGCCGGGGTGTGTGTGACATTATCTGGCTTTTAACAGCCAATATAAAGCCACTTTAGTAGTAGAACACCACCACATACATGTCAGGCATAGATGAATGTGTTTGAATGTTACTGTTACCTGTGTGCAGGTCGATCTGGGTTTGGTCCATCATTTAGGCATCTGAGGAACAGGGCTAGTCTCATTCTCTAATGCTGCGGCTGGAGCTTGGTTTTTTTTCAACTGGATTGGCAGATAAAGAAGAACTCATTTTAACAGCCACATCACAGATCAAAGATTAAACGCATTTCCATAGACAGTTAAAGAGTAATATTGGAAACATGCGTTAATATTGGAGAAATACAAAATTTGCTCTTGCAACAAAATTTTTTTAAAAAAGAAATCTCTATACTTAATCTAACCAATTCACCTTACTGCGCCAAGGCCATTTTGAATCACCATAGTTGTAATCAATTTCATCTCCTATTTCTATTTTCTTCAGAGAGAGAAAAGGCACAAATGTGGTTGTCGTCAACTATGATTTTTTCATAACGCAATTTGGATTTTTGTGTGTTGTCAGTTGACCAATCTTCCGAGAGATCCATCTTCTTCAGATGCAATCCAGGCTGAAAAGTATCAGAAAAAATGGTAAAGTTTACATCTTTTTAAAAGTTTTATTGAAAGAGTTATTTTCAAAAGAATTTAAGAGTTTTTGTGCTTATTCATTAATCAAGTATTAAACCCTTGTTTTCAGGGTTACTTGTAATTTCTCTAAATCAATACAAAACATCCATCTTTCAATGTTTACCATAAGTGATGATTCTGCCACTGAAAGTCAAAGAGAAATGTGCTTTCAATCTCTGAGTATTTTCTTGACTTGCATTCCACCTGTGTGAGAGTTACCCCTGTACTCCAACACGAAGTCCCCGGTTCAATGGGGTGTGTGCAAACACTCCTCTTCCTAGCAACTATATATGAATAATTTAAATCATTTCGCATTCTGGCCTCAAAAAAGAGATACTACAGTATTTTCATAAGTGAGGTTGGAGGTTCTTTGCGTCTAGTAGAGTGTAATTACCCGCAGGCGCATCGCCTCAGTCACTCTCCCGTTGTGATACTCTAAACAGGTATATCCGTCGCTTTTTTGGAAACAGACTTTATGTGGCCAAAGAATGTTTTTGATGCATACCCATCCACATCAATGCATCACTGAGGTCCTGTCTATGCTCCGTTCGGTTCCCTTAAAGGAGTCATGACCTGTAATATTCACTTTTCCACGAGAATCAATGTATGTTATGATTGCCTAACGATTATACACTGGCCGGGAAGCCGATATTTAAAAGTGAAGCATTTGTTTACCCCTGGGTTCGTAAACCAGCCCACGTGCACGCGCACTCAAATACGAGATTTTAATACCATATATGGACACCGCAGACCTATGGTGCAGGAAGCCCGCCCTGCCCCTCTCCCCTCATATTCAGTCTCGAAAGATGCAGAAATGTAGTGCAAATGTGAGTTGCTCTGTTGTTGACTGTCAGAATCAGCATGTAACTTAAATGTGTATTCTCTCCCAAGAACGGACCAAGCTGTCAGGGACCAGTGGATTAAATTCATTTTTAATGACGCGGTTCCTACAACCCTTCCCACTGGCTTAAAGTTAGGTGTCTGTGCTAATCATTTTACGCTGGAATCGTTCACAAATTTGAATGTCTAAAAAAACCACAACGTGAAACAAGGCAAGAACACCACATGATAGCAAACGTTGATCTCAAATACCACTGTAAACTGATAAAAAAAAAAAAGTAGACTAAAGCCCTATTCGGACGGGACTAGTTTTCTAAACTACGTTTGAGTTTCGATTCTTACCACCTGAAGTCTTTGATTTTCATGTACCAATTCGGACGGGACTAACACCTCCGTGTTTATTACAGAGGTGGGAGGGTCTGATTGTGCATCTGGGCGTCACAGAGATCACGCGCTCTGTATGCGTGCATTGCATTCATTCAGAATGATTGCCTTAGTATTATTACACAATAGATACTAAATGGCTAGTATAACAAAACCATGTTAATGTGTGGTTCCTTTAGTTTAACTTGGTTCCCTTTTTTATTTTATTAAATGTAATTAAAACATTGTGTAACTGAGTACATAAATGAACGTGAGTAATCTTACCTGATGCTGATATTACAATAGCCGGTATTAACAGTTTACTTGATCTTGCTCTTGATTTATTATTTTTTATTATTATTTATTTGCCGCTAAGCAAATATATCAAACACACGCGTAAGAGCATCTACGGTAATTCACGTTGGCCAAAACACACAAGGACAGTGTTGTGAAATAAAATATCACCGGCAATCACAGACATTCGCATTCGGACGGGATTAGTTTTCTCAGAGGATCACTGAGTTTGCTGAAAAACAGTAGGTAATTTGCTCTGGAATTATCACAGAGGTTGTGTGAGAAAAACACAGACGTGGCAGATTCGGACGGGATTAAAATCACCAAGTAAATCTCCGTTAATGTAATCTACATTAAATAATAAGTATAAAAGTATGTAATACTAGTCAAACTGATTGTCTTTACCATTCAGAGAAATCTTGATGTAGACGTCCTTCCATCGACTTCCTTTACATCTTTAAGGGTCAGAGGAGCTCTGTGTTTATTTTTTTCCACTTTTCTTTTTTAGAAGGGCCTGAAAGACTATAATAGAGCGTGGGTATCCAAGGTAATACTAGGTTATGACTGTTTTAAACTGAGAGTGCCGTGTACCATTTAGTGCAGGTAACACCAGTGAAGCGTAAGAACATCATGCAACTTACTCAAAACCGAAATTCATAACCTCTAACCGACGTAATTTTCCCATGTCGGTTATTTCGGGTTTTTTTAAATCCTGTTAACACTTCCCCCTTAAAAGCATACTAGCATGTGTGTAGACACATGACTCTGCCCCGTCCAGTCAGTGGCATAAAAGCAAAGCGATGTGAGCCTTCCGACTTCACTAAACTTTGTCAGTTGTATTTGTTTTATGGTTTGGACATTCAAGTGATTAGATGATCGGATGTGTATTATATCGATCTACCATGTTACCATGTTACCATGCTTTTGAAATGCACAAGTTGTGTCAAGGAATCTTCTGCAACTTACCTTTGTAATGGTCAATGAATCTGGCATAAACCCATCCTTGTCAGTGCAAGACAGAATGTATGTCTTTGCATCATCTATAGGCTTTTTCCTCATCCTCCTTGTGGACATAATGGCCCTGTGAAAATAATTGTAATTTGTATTTAGTCAAGGCAAATCTCACAAAAAGGTTTTTGAAAAATAGCAAGTCACAAAAAAAAATCTATTATGTAAAATAAATAAGTAAACAGACATTCATACAAACACATAGACGCCGCAACAGCTGTGTAATGAGCTTTGCTATTGTTTAACATCAAACACGGGCTAATGAAATATGCAAATTCTGAAATGTGCACACTGAAAGCTGACTGAGCCTGTTGAAGCGGAGAAGTTAACTTGTTAGATGATAACCATGTTGTGCTGCACAGACACTCAGTAATCAATTTAAACTAGGGCTGTCAAACTTAACTTCTGGTACAGCAGCATGGCGGCGCTGCCACATGACCATTGACTGACATATGCAGCATCACATCCTTCCTCATACATAGGTGCTTGGATTGTTATGGGGGTCCAGGGTAGGCCGGTACCACCCAGACAAAAAGCTTGGTGAAAACTTCCCTTAGAAGTATCTTGCTACATTTGTTGATCAGTTGATCAGTCACAGTGATGCTCTGAAATTTAAGAATGTGTTTTTATTTGTAAAAAATGTGTTATATATATATATATATATATATATATATATATATATATGATGTTGAGATAAGATGCTAAAATGGCAAGCATCACTTCACATTGTCTCGGACATGGAAAACTGAGAGCAGGAAAGATTTTTCACTAAATACTTTGCATTTTGCGAGTTTTATTGAACAATTATGTGACCAAAACATCCACAACTGAATTGCTACAGCTATATTTCTGTAATTGCAAAGTAAATTTGGAAAAACTCGAAGGTGGTCTTTTCTATTATTTTCCCTCAACTGTCCTGCTCTAACAAACCAGCTGCGGGTAGTATGAGTAACTTAACTCCAAAACGGCACCGTAGCTTCAGTCCTGCCTTAGCTTCTGGCTAACCTCCATCTGCCCTGTCTTGCTCACAATTCACAACCGATTCCACCTTTAACGATACGACTTCACTGCACCCCGTCTCTGTCCCGCTGTCATGTCCGTGATGACGTTATTAAGGTTATGCCAACTGCTAATAGTAATATTATGTCGCTAACGTTAGCTACATGGCAGCTAAACGAGGTACGTTATATAACGCCATCACGATATAACGCCAAAATATGAACTCACCATAAAAACCTCACAATTCACAACCAACTCCACTTTTAACGACAGGACTTCACTGCACCCCGTCTCTGCCCCGCTGTCATGTCCGTGGTGACATGCTATTAGGTTAAGCTAACTGCTAATAGTAATATTATGTCGCTAACGTTAGCTACAATGCAGCCAAAAGAGGTAGGAAAAATCACGATATACTGTAACGACAAAATAAACTCACCATGAAAACCATGCCTAGCTTACCTGTTGCATCAGAGGTCGGTATTTGTAAAAATATTCAGATTTTCAACCACTCCGTCTTCTTCTGTCTTCAATCTTCAATCCTTGAAGTCTTCTTCTTCTTCTACTTCTTCTTGTGCAATTTCCGCAGTTTTCCTTACTTTCGCGCCTAATTATACAGTGCAGTAATTTCATTGGCCAAAGGTTTCAGATTCCCGCGGTGTGTATTTGAATTCGCGGGAAGTGTATATCCTGACTTCCGGTTAAAAAAAGGCTCGACCATACACACCTTCACACACTTACCCACTTTTTGCTACCTTACGGGCCACTTTTTAGAGATGAAAAAAAAAGCAATGGTAGCATCAGGGGAAGCTGCTGAGCTTATTTTAATTGAAATCGGATTGGGGCCCACCATTTTGGGCCCCACTCCGATTTTGGAACTCCTTAGGTGGATGTGCTCCCACCGATGGGAACCCACACCGACATAAATGTTAGTACACACACACACACACACACACACACACACACACACACACACACGCACACACACACAACACACAGTCTCTGTCTCTTCATTCATTCATATATGTTTCTAACTTTGATGAGTTTAAACCTGATCATGATACATTATATTTTCCTGGTTATTGATTTTCTGGAGTTTTAGATGATAACATTAACAGTCAGTGTTGAGTGTGTGATGTTGATGATCATCATGGGTTTGAGAGTCTCAGTTACTCACCTGGTTCAACGATCAGATTCACTTCAGTGTAAAGATCTTCAGAGAGAAAGATTTTAACTCCACACCAGTACGTCCCAGAATCCTGTTCACTCAGATCTCTGAAGGTCACAGTGAAAACTGCTGCTGTTGTGTCGTCAAACAGAGAGAATC
>NW_020527766.1:0-55140 GCF_003368295.1 Carassius auratus
TTTGTATACTCTCTTATATTTTTTCAAGTTTGTTCATTTATAGTTTCAGTGGCAGTTGCTGTATCATTAATTATTCTATAGATTTTACTCCACCTAAATGGAAAACCTGAGTTTTTAAAGTACCTGGATTTACGAGGAAGTAAATATATATACTGGTGAACATTTTGGTCAATTGCACTAAACAGACTCGTGGGAAAGAGGAACATAGCACAATATTTATAACTCATATTAATGCATCAAAGAGGGGCCCATTCTAACCAGCCCTACCAGATATGACCCCTCAAATAAGTATGCATACCAGTTTAAATTCCTTACATCATGCATTTGCCACAATGCATGCAATAGACCAATCAGACTCCTGAACATGAGAACGGAACAGAAAGAATGATTCAAATCAAACTAACAAGTCTGTGATATAAATCAAAGGCCACTTTGAATGTTGTGTATTTCATTCAAAGGAATCATTCTCAGTTTTTATGGCTGCTTATTGAAGGGTAACCATGGGAGCAGACATTAACATGTATGTTTTAGGCTGAGGCCTCTATGAGTCTGTCATCAACAAGTGATGGCCATTGCTTTGATTTCCTGTACTAGTCCCATGCTTCCCAGCACGTGCATGAGCGATGATTTATTTAGAGGTTAGCTGCACCTATAAAAGATGAGTGACATGTGAGACCGTAGTTAGCCAGGACCCAAACCTCTGACTTCAAACTTAGTCGAATGTCTAGAAAAAACTTTTACAGACTTTACTTTACAGACTTTAAGCAGAAAAGAGATCATGGTGATGGGTATGATGTGCTGATGACTGTCATCGTAGCCTTGAGAGATGTGAGAAAATGCCCTATTTTTATAACATTCAGCTAATGCTGTTTCTAAGTAGGAAAATCACATATGCCTGATGAACGATCATTTATTTTCATTGTGGATTGTTTAGTCAGACAAATAGTAACATTTCCACTCTGTTGTATATGAGTCGCTGATCTTAGCTTTACTTTGAAGGTCTTTATTTCCTTCTTTTCTTGAGAAATCTATGCAAGATTCATGGAATGGGCTGTCGTTTCATCAAGTTGTGAAAAGCTACAAATCAAAAGAATCAATCAGAGCTTAGTTATACAACCTCATGAATGATTCTCATCTTGTCCTGCTGTCTTCCACATGTGCACTATGGGTAGGATGCATAATTTGCTTAGTTTTTAGCACATTGGCAGGGAGACTTTTTCCTCAAACCCCAAAGTATTCACATGTGCCCAGCCCTCTTGTTTAAATGAACACCTTCCTCTGCAGGGCTGATGCAGAATGATTTCCTCAGATTGTGTTTAGGCCCTCTAGGGGCAGGAAACAGGAAATGGAGGTCGGCAGAATGGTGTTAAAGCATGGTTCTGACGATAACACTTAGTGACACTTGGCAGGCTTCGAGTGCAGCCGATAATGCGTCTTTTCCGCATGTTATTTGTCTTCTCACAGACAGGCGGTTGATTTAGCGTGCAAAGATGATGACCAATAAGAGCTGGGCAGAGAGGACTCGTAAAGCACTCTCCCATCACAGACTGGCCTAGACTCTGCTTAACCTCTGCACACTCTGAAATTTACACCTGTCTCACGTGCACTTACATTTCTCGCATGAATCAGTAGAAGGTCTGAGAACGAATCCCATACTCCCACGTTTTTCTCAGCTAGGCAAAAACCATTAAGATTATTTTCCTGTATCCTCAAAAACCACTTATTCCATTACTTAATGTCCTGCCAACATATGAAAATAGACAACCTATATTTCCTGAGAATTCAAAAGGAGTGTCTGCTCTTATTAATATTGAAGCGATTCAATGGGCACAAATGAGCAAAGAATGATTTTGATCATTTTATGCCATTTAATTAAATATTTGGTTAGTTTTAGATAACTATGTTGACTAATATGACTTATAACTATGTTAAGCAGTTTCAGTCATTATACATAGTTTTCTTCTGATTTAGTCTTTTTAAGGAAATCATTAACTAGGTGGCCATCTTGATAACACCCCCAAACAGTGATAGTTATATAGTACAAGCAAACTCTTATCTACATGAATAGGGAAAGTTTGAGTTCTGTTTAAGGTTACATTTAAAAAACAAATTAATCTGAAAATTGTATCATGGATAGGGCTGGGATAAACGATTATTTTTTAACGATTAATCTAGCGATATTTTTCGATGCATCGATTAATCTACAATAATTTTTCAGACGATTCAATTTCGATTATCTCCCCATATGAGATAGCATTCAATAAACCTTGAAGCCTTGAAAACACATAGCTTACTGAAAAAGGTTATTGAACACATCTTCTTCTTTCAGATGCAAACAACAACACTTGATGTTAGCATTCAATAGAAAAAGGTCACCCAAATACTTGTTTAAAGCAATTGAAAGATACAGTAACAATGTAACTGAAGCTTTAAAGCTAATAGAGAGAGTGCTTTTCCAAAAAAAAAATAAAAAAAATAAAAAAAATTAACAGTGGGAGCCACCAGCCTGTCATGGAGAAAAAAAATATCTCTGAATGCTCCACGTGAAACTTGGCATTCCGCCCTTTTTCTATCATGTCTAATGATTTGGTTAATATGCACGAGGGAAGGGGAGAGAGAAAGAGAGCAAGACAGCGCTGCGTGTAGTTTGAAGACTGTGAGTGCCCGAGCGCGCGGTGAAACTTTGGTGTTTCGCCCTTTTTCTATCGTGTTTAATGATTTTGATTGATATGCACAAGGGAGAGAGAGAGCAAGAAGCGCTCGTGTTGTTGAAGACTGTGAGCCGGGGCTCTCTCTCATACGATCCTTGTCAGGCGCAGCAGTCATTCTATTCTACATCACTAACCGATCAAATAAGGGCTTTGACAGGCGCCAAAAAAAAGATCAATGCAGAAAAACCCCTGAATTGGTTATATAACGTTGGACAGAATGTTGAAGAATATATTCAGCGCAATAAGGTAAACGTTTTGCAATGTTTTTTAGGAGAAATAAAACAGGTCGACGAATCGATGCGGATATTTTGCGTCTACGTATTTTTGCCGCGATGTCATCGATGACCTCGACGCGTTGTCCCAGCCTTAATCATGGAGTTTGCACAAATCACTTTACTTTTTAATACTGTTTTTAACAAATTTGTATCTTTTCAGACTGGTCCACCTTATATGAGTTTATTTATTTTTTCATTTATTAATTTATTTTTATTTTGAAGGGGCATAGCTCTCCTTACAAATGTACCCCATGATGGTCTATTGGTGCAGTTTTTGTTTGGCATAAACAGGTACCTGGATACAATTACTGGAAAATGCATTTACATCTATTGCTGGCTTGCACCTTCTGTTGTATTTAAAGCAATTTTGTGTCATGGGGAGGAAAAAGTCATATAAGTTTGCAACAACGAAAGGGTGATTTCATTTAATAATTTTCTGTTAGTATATGTACCAAAGCTACTTGATTTAAATGACCGAATATATTTTCACAGTATGGTCGCATTTAAAGTCCACCTACATATCAGTGTCTGAATAGGCATGATGGTTTCGCAATGAAATCAATAAATATGTTTTTTTTTTACATTTTGTTTATATTTGATTAAAACACAGTTTTGCTTTTACTTTTTGAGAGCTGAGTTCTGTCTTCTCATATGTAGACTGTTAGCAATTAATAGTTAGTCAAATAGATGTGTATAAGAGTCACGCCAGAGTGTGGGGTGTCCATGCAGAATAAATCTAGTTGGAATTCTCTGCAGCAGAGGTCAGTGATTTGGTGTTTGGTTTGGTTTGACACTGTGGTAGAACAGTTTTCTCAAACAGACCCAACAGATGACTTAAATATTCCAAAATATGTGTGTCCACAGTGCATTTGAGTTCAAATTATTGTGTCTCCTTTCATCAATAATGACCTGTTTATTATTTCTAGAGCCGTGGTTATTATCTGGGACATTCCAAGGCATCTCTTCCCCACGCTTGCTAATATTTGTAAATGTTGATGAATTATATGATGATGGTGAACTAAGTACAACGTTAATTTTATCCTGTTCCCCAGGCCTATCCCCATCATAAAGAATGGCCGGAAGAGATGGCTGGATGAGGAACGGCTTTTTGAGGGAGTTGGGGGAAAAGACAAGCAGTAATGCTGAACTCTATTATTGATGGTGTTTGATTTCCACTGTAATTAGCATTCCTTTGGATATTTGAATTTCCAACCTAGGCCTATTCTTATATCCATGCTGCATTCCAAAAATGGCTGGCTGGCTTACAGCTTCTCTAAACTGTCCATGAATTGAGTTTTGGATTCTTGTGTATTTAGTATAACAGGCACATTTCTCTCTTACTCACACTGTATATCTTTCTTTCTACCATGTAATGCTGGAGACATTTTGCAAAATATCCAGGCTTCTCTCTTCCAATAAAAAAAGTGAGTGAATTGGAACCAATATGCATTAAGTTAAAAGGATTTTTAAAAAATCACCATGAATTGGTATGTCATGCATTAAAAAACTCAAAAAACTGTGATTCACTTTCATTTTTTGGAAAAGAGCAACTTGAGCATTCAGTTAAATTACTTCTTTTTTTGTTCCACAGAAGAAAGAAAGTTGTATGGATTTCCAAAGAAATGGTGGTGACAGAGTTTATGTTTTTGGATGCACTATCATATATTTTACACTTCTTTCCCTCACATGGTATTTTGGCTTATAAGCATTAATAGTTGGGCAAGAGAGAAAATACTATGTTTTGGTTTTATGGTGTTCTATGTGTATCTATGAGATGTTCTATAAGAAACATATTTTAAGTTGTCTAAGCTTACATTCTACCCTTTTCCTTGAGTATTGAACTTCTGTGAGTATTTAGACGGCTTCTCTTTTCTCTTCCCAGGGGCAGCTAGATAAATATTCAGCATGTGCCCAATCCAAACTTGTGTCCTATCAAAAGCTTTTTTTCTTTTTTTGAAAATGTTCACAGGTGCTTGTCCAAGTTCACAGCTTAGGAAATGTTTTGCTTTGTGAGGTTGATCGATAGGGCAGGAAGCACAATGGACTGTAGCCATGGGCAGGGAACCATTCTGAATTTGGCCATCAGCAACAAGCACGTAAAGTTCCAGGGCAAAACGATCCATTTCTTTCTTTTGATCAGAGCAATGGGAATAAGATTGGTCTAGTGGGTATTTTTCGGCTGGGGAAATCTGCCACAAGGAAATAAAAGAACAAACATAAATAGCAGAAATTTAGCTTATTATCCTAGATTGTTTTACTTCTACTTGTTTGGTTTGACAAAACTAAAATGTTTTAGTATTAAATGAATAATTCAGGTTAGTATTAATTAATCAACAATCCCCTGTAATAAAAATTTGAGAAAAATAATAAAAGTTGTTGGTTTTTCAGTGCCTCTAGTGTTCATTTCAATTACAAACGGCAGTGAATTGCATGTATAAGTGTATACTTTTGTAATTTTGCAAAAAAGTAAGTAGAGGCACATTTTTTGAATGAGCCTGAAAATAAAGACTGTTAAACAATGTAAATCTGTATTTTGTGATGCTGGTCTTAGTTCTCCAGTGCTTTCATTCAGCCAAGTTCAAGAATCCTCATCTAGATATGTGTTTCATTGTCCGTGTCTCTGAAAGTCATCCTCACCACATCTGCTGCAGAGGAAATCTATCCCCTAATATTACAAGTAATGTTGGACATTTTTCTCAAATGGGCTGCTCTGGTCTATGCAAGTGTTGAGGCTAAGCTAAACCTTATGTTTTTTCAGGACATTCAGGAAAAACCCATATACTGAAACACCAGCTCCCCTTCACCGTTTTATTTTTTAGCAGGTCTGAACAGTCCAAAACCCAAGCTACCTCAACCATGCCATAATACTTTCCTTTCTCCCATTTTCAAAAACATTTATCCCTCTCTCTGGAGTTTATATGACTTGAAACTATTGCAAAAATGTGTCTGTCTGTTTCCTTTTGGGGACTTGTAAGACATAATCCCCTTCTGTCTTTTCATTCTTCACTAATGCAGTGGGCACCAAGACACATGTCTGGACTCCTGTACGTAAAAGACAAATAAATCAGGTTGGGATACATTATGCTACACCAACTGTTAAGAGTTCCTTTGAGATGAATGTAATAGTTGGCATTGTCGAGAGTGGAGATCCCCAGAGTATATATGCACCATAAAATATGGTTCCAGATTCCCAGTCTGGCGCATTTTCTTTTGCAAACACCTCTTTTCATGCTCCCCCTCTCCAAACCCTCATAATGTATTGACTGTGGTGCTATCCATGTTTCTTGCTCCAAACTAAAGGGAAGTAGAGTGGAATATAGCAAAATACATTATATTCCTGATATTTGACATCGTGAAGACCCTTTATTAGTTGCTTTGTTCTAAATGATACTATTTGAAACCCATGCTATACTATAATTTAGAATTTAGAAAGGATTATTCTCGAAAATTGTTATTCATTCATTTATTCATTTCTTTAACCATGTTACAAACTCACTGATATTAAAATCTCTTTTTGCAAGAGTAACCTGGCCAAGAAAGCAGCAACAAAAAACATAGTTTACATCATGAAACAAAACACAAATCAAAGATCACAACAACAATTCACCAAAGGATAAAACACACAGCTTGTTAAAAGTAGTTTAAAATCATGTAATGATGGAAACAGTGTCAACTTTAGAATGCTTTGTAGATTAATCCAAGACAAAGTACTATTATATCCAAACCCCTTTTTCCCTAGCTCTGTTCGAACCCGAGGGACTTTAAAATATAACAGATCATTTGAACGTAGATTGTAGCGTACCTTTGATTTAGAAAAACTCAGAGACAAATAAGATGGATTTAGACCACAAAAAGACTTATAAATAAAACAATACCAATTAAAACATCTTCAAGGATACAATGATGCTAATTCATCCTTCTAATATAAAGCACAATGATGTGTTTGATACCTACAAAATTAATTAAATTAATTTATCAATATGTAACTTAAAAGTTAACTGACTGTCAAATAGGATGCCCAGGTACTTGTAACTTACAACATATTCTATTTGTGTTCCCTGGGAGGATATAAGGTTGCACTTTATTTTACAGTATGTGTACTAACATGTACTTATAGAGTACTTACAGTGTATTTATCTAAGAAAGTTCTGGTAACACAAGGTAACTACAATGGAGTGGGGTTAGGTTTAGGGGTAGGTTCAGGGTTAGTATCTAGTTATTACATAGTTATTGTATTTACTATAATAAGTACATAGTATGTACATGAGGAACAGGACTGTAAAATAAAGTGCTACTGGATATAATATCAGGAAGATTACTTGGTACAACTTTTGAGAAAAAAAAGAAAAAGAAAATCATTAAACTGATTTTATCTGTGTTTAAAACCAGCTTAAGCTGACATAAATGGAACTGAACAATATCAAACGCTGACTGTAAAAAAAACTGTATAAAACAAAATGGTTTGTGAAGGTGATGGAGCACAGCAGTAAATAGCAGTTGAAGCTGATGGAGCAGAGTAGTAAATAGCAGTGTCGTCTGCATGAAGATGGAACTTCACATTTGGAATGTTATTGCATAAATTATTTACATACAAGGAAAGTAAAATAGGTCCCAGAACAGACCCCTGAGGCACACCTTGGAAAGTGACAAAATAGATTAAGTACAGTTTTTTTAAAAGCACACACTTTGTTTGACCTGTAAGATAGTTGGCAAACCATTTTAATGACATTTTAAGAGACCAACAATAGAAAGTATATTTAAGAGTATGCCATGACCAACTGTGTCAAAAGCATTTAGATAAGTCAAGAAAAATTGAAATCTGAATTTCTTTTTTTTTTTTTTTTTTCAATCTAAGGCATTAATAATGTCACTAAACACTTGTAAAGCAGCAGTACTAACATAGTACTATTCTGTTTGCTAAATCCGGATTGAAAAGAACGAATATTATTTGTTTCGAGAAAAACAAAATTGTTAATTTAATGATTCCTCCAAATTGTATTACTATTTTTATTCCTAGGAAATATATAACTGTAAATATTGACCTTAAGTAATTAGTAGGTTAGTTTAGTAATTTTAAATGAATGAGGTGAAGTTCAGCTAGTTAGTAATATATATTCTTATGTTATGTTAAGGAAGAATGAAGAAAGCTTGCCAGAAAACATAGCTACTTTAGCCAGTTTATTAGCTGAGGATTCTGCCTAACAAAACTACATTTCCCATCATTCTGTGTGGTGGCCTGAATATGATAAAATATCCAGAAAAAAGCATTAATTAAACACCTATGCATGCTATGCATTAGGTTGCATTAGTACTAAAAGCTTACTGTGAAATAGTTATATTATACAAATATATTATTAGATATTATTCATTTATTATTCATTTATTAATTTCATTCATTTTAGCACACTATTATGATTCTTACTTTTTCATCATACTGTGATGTGGTTGACCCTTCTATGGTAACACAAACTGTCAACAATTTTTTAAGAACAAGCAGTAGCTTTGTGTTTGTGTATTTTAACAGATGATACTAATAGGTATATGTGTTTTATGAGACTTTAGAACAATAAAAGGATCCTCATTCCTGCTCCTTAGAAAAAAAAAAAAAACAGTGCTCATCCTTGAAGCAAAGGTCGGTGAGAGTTCAGATCAATCGAGTGCCTAGAATCTTTCTCTTAGTAGGACTATTAGGACTTTTGTCTTGTCACCACATTCATTTATAATATTGATATTCCTGACATTCATGACAGCTGGTTTGTTTGTCCGTGCAGTATTGCATGGCTTCCAGAAACTTTCTTGATGAAACGTCCTTCATTATTGGCAGTGTTTTGACACAACTGCAAACAGTATTATAAACTGTCTGGCTCTGCATCACGCTGACAAGCATGACAATGCTTTCTAATTACATGTACTATACTGTTTATTTTAGCATTAATATCCAATTGCAGAACCCTGCGAACATTCTGGAATTGTGACTGTGGGTTCAGAATTCCACATTATCTCCACTGCAAATGGGCTGAATGTGACTTACATGGTGTTCTTGGTAACATAAGATGAGTAAAGAAAAGAGCTAAAAGTTATTTACATAAGTTGCATCACAGTGTAAATACTAATGCTGCACACCATGTCTAATAACATAAATTATTGTAAAATCATGCATACAGTACAGCATGTCATATACTGTTCCAAATTCATGTTTGACTTTTTTTTATTTTATAAACAGAAACATGAGAGTGAAGAGAGGAAACAATGAGCCAAGACTTGGGAAGGAGTGAGAAAAGCTGCATTCAAACTTGGCTGTCCACTTATAAAACGTGTAGATATACATTGTGACCAACACAACACAAAATTCTCTGATATGACACTCTTCCCCTTAACATGCACCATATGTGTTTTGTTCTCTGGTGAGCTGGATGTGATTTATTCCATGGTGTAAAAGACTTATACGCGGCCATACCACATTAAAGGTTTGAGTGTGAAAACCAAAACCCTTTAATATAAATTGAGATTCCAAATATCATTCATCGGGCCTTTGATCAGCCATTTTGATTGTTTTCCACTGCTTTACCTCACAAATTCCTGTTATTCGAGTGCCATCGGTGTCTCTTTGAATATTGCAGAGAACACCGGCTCTCATCCCAGTAGCACATAGCACAGGCAACACACATTTGGAATTATTTAGCTCTCCAGTTTTTCTCATGACTAGAGCAAGATCTCATCTCATCTCCCACTCCTCCACCTTTCATGCACATGGAACAAGTCTGAAGAAAACTGAGAAAAAAAAATGTGACAGGTTTTTGAGAAAAACTATTTTATGTCAGTCATCTTCATAATGCATAAAGCAATAGTTCACCCAAAAGTTCACACAATTTTTATCATTTACTCACTCACTTCAATTAGTCATTTTTGTCCATAAATGTAAAAAGTGAGAAATTAGAAAACTAGTAAAATAAAACAGCCATTCAGGTTTAGCAAATGACAGAATTTTAATTTTGGGTGAACTACAGTAAAATTTCAATCAAAAGTAGTCTTAACATACTTGAATACTGTCTTCATAAGTATTTCCCACCAACACACCAACATTCCACTCCCACACACAGGTGAGCATCTCTGGCAAAGCACAGAGTCTATGCACGTGTGTGTGTGTGTGTGTTTCTGTGTGTGTTTGGTCCAACCAGACCAAAACATGTGGACACAGTTAGAGATTGATTCTTTTCGATTGTTGAATGATCAAAAAACATCTCAGAACTTAGTTCACTGCCCTCTTCAGAGGCGAATGGATTCTAATGACATTCCCTGGATTCTTGGGAAGTGTTTCCGTATTTCACGGATCTCAATGGTGTGACAAACGCAGTCTACACTGGAATTCCTGGCAGGGAGATCAGAGGATGTGATTTATTGGGATGTACTTTCTGTATCATCGGGAGATGAGAGAAGCAGCAGAGTCAGCCCCCTTTGATGAGGCGTGTGCGGGGAGTGGGGGTCTGGTGCTCTCCTTAGCCTTGATTCAGCAAAGTTGATCCCTCTGGGGGTTTGGACAGGCTGAAACACGTGCCCCATGTCACTGAGGTTAATATATTACCCTTAAGCACTAAATGCTCTGTTTAGCATTAGCATTGTGTTACTGTTAACCTCTCATGTGTTAAAGTGTCTCAAAGTATACTCAATGTAGTATACTTTGTTGCTGGAAGCCTTTTTCAAACATTCAAATCTATTTTCTGTTGTTCAAAGGCTTTATTTTGATCTTGATTTAACATTAATTCCTTCAAGGCCTCCTCTCCAGTTCAAGCTTGCATTGAAGTCCTTATTGCTAACTCAATTTCATCTATAAACCTGTTATCTTGTTCTTTAGAATTGCGAGATGTAAGGTTGACATTAGGGTAAATAAAGTCACAATTACCAATTTTTTTGTGCCCAAAGTATACTTTATTATGTGTATACTATGCTGATGAAAAACTTTGTGTCACATGCTGTATACTCATACCCTATCATACATGTAAAACCAAAGTATGCTTTTGACTTGACTCTGAGTTGAAAACAGGCTTCCATATTAATTTATTTTAAGGTGCATTCACTCTGCAGACAAAATGCGGTCTTCTGAAATAAGGATTTGTGCAGTCATGAATTTTGTGTGAGTGACACATGATGCAAAACATTCCCCCTCACAAATTTCACATCAAATTCAAGATTGTTGAACTTTGAACAATATAAATTTGCTCGATTTGGATGCGACTTCATAAGCTGTGCTTCATGCATCGCTACACAACTGACAATGTACTGACTTTGCATGCAAAATGTTGCTGAAGTGTTGCGAATTTGACTATAACCAGAAACATATAGTAGTTGTTATCTTAAATGGGAAGTATGTCATTTCTGTATCATTAACTGTTGAGAACAGACACAAAAAATTGGTCCATCTCAAAGGTAGTCCCACCCCAAACTTACACCATTGGTTCAGCAAGTGTCATTATGTCCAACCCAGTTCAGCCTCTCAAACAAATGTTGCAATTCTGTTTAGTGCTGCTAGTAAGTAGTTATTTCTACAAGATCCAAACATTAACCAACATTTTTTTGCTGCTCAGACTATAGAGCATGATTCTAGCAAAGTGAAAGTCATGGGATTGAGACCCAGGGAATTAATGAACTAAATGTACAGTATCTTGAAATCAATGTAAGTTGCTTTGGAGAACAACTTCAGCCAAATGCATAAATATAACTAAATGAAGTTAGGTTGATTCACTCATTATTTTAATGCACCATTTAACTGAGATAAAACCACAGTTTGTTCATTTTGACAAAACCTTTTTTTTTTCAAAACCTTTTTTTTTTTTGTAACAGCTTTTTTTGGGCCTTTGAATGGACTTGGAACAACCTCATGTCTCTACATGTGTGTACTCAGGTTTATGATACAGCAACTTCAGAAGGAAAGCACTGTTTTAAGGGCCTCTCGTGCACCCACTTTGGAACATTACTATGACCATGGTGCTCTCGTTCAGAGAACGCTAATGAGAGAAACTTTAAGGCTTGCTTTTTTGGGCTCTGAATTTGAGTTTGAACTCTTGCCATTCTCACCACAAAAGCCTGAGCCAAGTAATTCTGTGATTCATTTTTGGCAGTCCTGATACCGAAATTTTCCTTTTTCCTCCCATAGTCTTTTTCTATTGATTACAGTGTTCCTCTCCATGTTTTGCTAACATGACCCCAGAGACCTAAAGTGTTTGCTATGCTGTGAGAGACAGTAGCTATGTTTCCATCCAAAGATGCAAATTTTACTTATGCACAAAACTGGATGATCGCATAAAACATTTGTGAATAAAGCATCGTTTCTATCCAATGAGTAAAAGAGAACAAAAACATAAATTCCTGATAAACTGGCACAAAATATCTCTAAGAAACCTAGGACAAGCCACTGTATATAATAATTTTCATAAGTAATAATTTACTTTCGCTTCAGAGAGAGCAGACGTAACACAATAAATGTGGTTATTGCTTTTCAAGGTGGGTGCCTGCTGTTTGGCAATGCAGTCATGTAAGACAGTAATTATACAGAAATACTTTGACTACAGACTTTGCTCAGGCATTTCAGAATGACCAAAACAACATATAGATGCTGTGTATGAGACTGGTCCGCTAGTTAGTCAAGTCCCCCCGTTTCATAGCACAAAGTCACATGACTTTTTCAATGCGCATGGTGGAATTTATTCTGTAAATTTGTTTTCATCATAGTTTATTTGCATTTTGTCTTATCGGATAACAAGTTTATCCTACTCAGTTTTGCGCATACGTTTTTAATGTGCATTTTTAGAATTTACTGTATGTGCATCTTGGCATTTACATCCAGCGTTTTTTTTTTATGCAAAAATCCAAAATGCACATCATAGGCAGATGCAAACATAGCAAGAATCGAATATTCTGGAATACTGGCTTGTGGTTTTTTGGTTGATCCATTAGGTCCTGATTAATTTTAGTATTTGCAGATTTTATGGTCATTATGCACTGAGCCTGGTACGTGATGTGGGTTAAAAAAAAATAAAAAATAAAAAGACAAAAGGAGATCATAGCCACATTGTACTAGGTTTTTTTTCCTTGTTTTACTTAAATTGTGGCCACAATTTAACTAAATTAAAATGAGGGAACAAATTATTACAATGTGGCTATGATCTCTTGTTTTGTTTTTTTACCCAGTTCAAAAGAAAGGGATCCATCTGTGTAAACAACACCTTGTTGAGGGGAGTTATTAATTAACCTCAGACATTTGCCAAGGATTTATCTTATACCTCCATCTGACTGGAGGTAGTCAGTGTGGTAAAAACTGCATGGAGGCTTACCCTGTCTAGATAGGGTCCTCGACCAAGTTGACCATTAATCTCTCTGACGTCCACTTACAGCATAGACTTCTCACCACAACCACCAGCCGCCCCCACCCCTGTCTGAGAAGAGAAAGAGAGCGCCAATGTGGTTACAATTTATTATTTCATCAACGTACTGTCAAACAAGAACTTGTGCCGTTTTATCCATTCCCTGTAAAGTTTGGGAAAGAGGGGTTCGTATTTTTTTTCCCCCTGCCTTCAAGAATGTCAGCAATGCTTCCCAAGAATCCCATATTGTTGACTTTGGTGTAGGATGAAAGGTCCAGCTTCTCTGTTCTCTCAGTAGATCTTAAACGCGATTAGATGGCCTCAACATGATCAGATGCACAGAGGCTAGGACAGATTATGTGCTTCTATGCTTCTGCTATTTTGAGGACTTAAGAAAAAAGACAATGTAGAGTGAGGTACTGTATATTCTTTTTGCTTAAGGGTAGCAAGAATTCATCCCTGAATAGGACGTCCCTTCATTGATCTAATCTTTATGCACATTTATGAAATATTTATGTTTATGGTGTGAACCACACTTCTTGTTTCACAGTGTAGTTTCTTACTATTTTAAAACAAAAAGTCACAGGTATACCTTTTTTCTACTATAAATATTTAAAAAGTACAATTGTCCTGAAAATATTTCACTCATTGTCATGTTGTGGCAAACCTGTATTGCTTTGGTAATCATGGCTAGAACACAGTGGGTTTATGTCAGGTCTCAGTAAATTAATCATGTACACTGAAAAAAAAAATAGTGTAGAAACTTTTTTTTCACACAGAAATTGATAATAAACTTCACAAATAATTACTAAAAAGGCAAATAATAATGAATTAAACATCAAATTTTGAAGTGGAAAGACTGAAATATAGAATAAAATAGTATCTATAATAGCTTGTAAAATTTCATTTTAATCTGTATTTACGACTTAAAAAAAATATTAGCAGTACAGCAGTTTTGTAAATTGCAAATATTTTACTTAACAGAATGACTCATTCACAAATCATACATTATTACTTCTTTAATTAACTTAATGGTGCTTTTTTGTCATTTTGTAGCATAAAAGTATTCATTTATTTACATTAATAATGTAAAGAGTAGAGTTCTTTGAAAATTGTTAAAACAATCATACAGGTTTGGAATGACGTAAGGGTTAGTGAATAATGACAGAATTTTCATTTTGAGTCAACCATTGCCTTAATTAATTTTCCTTAATTATCTAAGGAAGTTTAATTTTCTAGGGATATTTCAAACTAATTTTCCATGAGTAGTACACCTCCAATACAAATAGAAACGCTGACTGCCTGACTTTTGCCAATATTAACATTCAAAATAAGAAAAGGCACTATTGTTTCATGTTTCATCTTTCTTCTTGTTTTTCTCTCTTGCAGTAACAATTTTTTTTTTTGTTTAGAAAAACACAATAGTGGAGTCCCAGGCATGTGGAGATGCTACCTTTACTCCAAGAAAGTGGAGCCAGCCCAGAATGCTTTGACGTGGAAGCTTCTGCCACCATTAATGGAGACAGATATGTTACATTCTGAAGTATTTAGTTCAACCCACCTGCATTCACTAAGAAAATAAAGATTGGAAGAATTTCCTTCTCTGAAAAAAAGGGCAACTGAAAACTATATGTATTATTTGAGTTTTAAAAAAGGAAAAATTTTCACCATTTAATTCTACAGTAAATTAATAGTGGTGGGATGTTGCAATAGCATCTTCCTTATGTTGAGGTCTGATCTGGTTGGCTATCAGCTGTTATGCAAAGTTATGCAAAGATTTTATGATCAAACCATTTTTTTCTCCTAATGCGGTCTGAGAATTGGCTCATATGCAAACACATTCTGACCAAGGTGAACTACAGATTCCTGTCACCAACATTATTCTCTCAGATCTGTACTTTGAATGAGTTTAATGAAATTTCTTGCTGTGAATACCAAGCATCCCTCTACGCTTTAATTGGTGAGGAAGAACAGAGTCATTTCCACCAGGTGGGGGTTCAGGTTTAGCCAATGGAAAACTGGATAAGGGATGTTTCATTAGAGGCCTATAGCGATAACTCAAACCAAAGTGGCTGCAAACTGAAGGGGTATATCAATATGTCCATTGTTTGCACAGGGCGCACCAGCCCCGAATGGAGTCTGTGACCCTAGTGCAGGATTTCACACACCCTCCAGAGCGTTCACACACAGCCTGGCGTTTTAGCAAGGAGCTTGAGAGCATGTCAAATGACTTCTATCAGCTGAGAATCAGAGACAAATAATAAAATCTCTTGCTACTCCTGCAGTGGTTTCATTAATTTTTGTTTGACTTTGCTGGAAACTGTCTGCCTCAGATTTTCTATTTTATTTATGCTTGTTGATTCCAAGGTCTACTGTTGGTAGCACATTTATGTAATCATCTCGTTTATTTGGTTTTTAAATGTGATCCATTTTCATATTCATAAGACTGATAAAAGATAACCCTAAGTTAAATGTCTACTTGCATGGGCTATGTGAGGAAAATATATATTTTCCATCAGTAATCTAATCCCATATTAGACAGTGTTGTATATATTTAGACAGGCAGACAGAAAGTCAGGCAGCTTTATCTGCCAAAAGGCCTTGGGTCCACGTTTATACTTATTTTGATTTTGCAAAAGAAATAAACAGCATGTCTGCTAATGTTTGCAGGCCTTCTGGAAAATCATCCATCCTTATTTTCCATGTGCTTACATTCCTTAATTTACAGCTTTCACAATGACAACTCACACATCATTTAGGTCTCACTCACCTTATTTGTCTCTTGCATGCAAAAATGCACATGCTGAGTTTAATAATTGCATAATTGTATTTATTTATTAAAAGGTAAAAAACAGTTTGCAAAAACAAATAAATAAATACAAATAAATTACAAATAAAGCAATGCAAATTCATTTACTCAAACATTTATTCATCCATCTTCAAATCTGTTTGACTTTTTCCTTTTGTGAAACATAAGATAGGCTATTTTGATAAATATATTCTCTTTTGTATTTTTTGTAAGTCAGTAGTAACCATGCTGGTTGGTCACCACACTTCAAAATATCTTCTTTTGCGTTCCACAAGAAATAAGGTCATACAAGTTTGAAACGAAATTAGGGTGAGTAAAGGATGACAACAGTTTCATTTTTGGGTGGAGCCGTCTGGTTTTAATTTTTATTGTTGTCAAGGATATTTCCAGTATTTTTCTGTTTAGAATCAGAATATTAGGACAGAAATGCCCAGTACGATGATTCATAAATGGCAAAGAGTTGATTTTTTTAAAGTGAATCTTTAGTAGCTATCCGCGTCCCTGAGATCTCCACTGAATCAGTTTGTGATGCAGTTTGATCATTAAGGCAGGTCACTCACTCATTGGATCGTGTGTAATGGCTTATTTCAGTGAAAACTAACTGATACTTCATACCCCAGAAAACAAAAGCACTGGATGAAGTGGATATGTACTTGCAATCAAGTGAAACCGGATATGTAAATGCAACCTATCTTTAGCCAAAAGTGTATCATATTAGTACACAAACACTTAAACATTGCAGTATGGCATGGCATTAGGCTACATTTAGCCTAGTATTGCAGTACCAGGGTATTCTTTGATTTGAGTACCAGAAAAGTATATAATAAAATTAAATATTAGGGTATTATAGTACCATACCACCACCTGATACTGTTACTGCACCATGGTAATGGCAAAAAACATAGTACTTTTAAAAAATTCACATGCAAATGAAATATTAGGACTATATTTAACAGTATATATACTGTAGGCTATTGTCCATTTAAATATGAGATGATGAATATTAAGATTATTATTGATTCTGTTGAACAAACAGCGGAGATTGATTAGTTAAACCTGTGTTGAATGGATTGAGGATTTCACAGAAGATATCCTGTAGTGAAATAAAATGTCAAACCAAAGGCAACAGTTGCAAGAGAAAAATGATTTATTAGGATCATGAAGAAACCTTGAGAGGAACTAAAATTCAGAGGTACCTGCACACATTTAAATAATTTTTTAAAGGCCAGAAATGAACAGGCTATAGAATATTTACAATAATCTGTTAACCTGTTAAATGTCACCCCGTCCCGTATACGGGACGCCTACGTTGACTATACTATATTACAAACAAATCTAATCTAATCTTGACAAACTATATATCGTTGGAAAGGTCTAAGACTCCCAAATATATATTATACCAATATCTTTTGTTAAAAATTATGTAGGAAAAGTAATAGATGAATTTATGACAAGAGTGCACCCTCAAAAATCTACATCACAAAAGGAGCTTTGACCTTTGTTTAAAAAAAAGACTTCCTCGTTGCCTTTTTCTCTATCACATTTTAGAAATCATCAGAAGTTATATATCACTTGAAAACATAAAATCTCAAAATTCATCCTTCAAAACCCATTTTAAAATCAGACATTGCATTACCATGTAAATGGTACATCAAAATCATCTTACAAAATGTTTTCAGTCATGAATTATAAAAATTTAGGTCTGTATCATGCACATTCATGTCTATCTTCATAAACGTGAGTGACAGTTATCAGGTTGATGATTATTAAAGGGTTAGTTCAACCAAGAATGAAAATTTGTCCATCTTCTACTCACATCCTGTCACATACCTGGTCTCATTTAGTGTGTCTTTGCCCCTGTGACCCAGTTTCTGTCTTCCGTGTTTTGGTTTGATTAGTTCCCAGGTGTGTCTATTCTATTCCTCATGTGTTCCATGTCCCTGTTAATTTAGTGATTCCATCCACCTGTGTTTCCCCATTATCTTTTGTACATAAGCCCTGTCCTTTCAGTTCTGTGTTGTCGGGTCTACTAACTCACTCACTTACGTGTGTCTATCGCTGTGCTCCATGAGTTGAATATATTAAAAGCCTTATTTTGTTTATCCTCGGCTCCGTGTTTCTTCCGGCAGCGTAAACCGTGACAGAAGACCCGACCTGAAAAAGAAAGTAGAAAACTGCGTGTTTTTCCCTCCGTTTTGTTTTTGTTTTTTCACAGTCCTTTTGTTTCGTAGTGTTGATGGATCCCCTCTCTAGCCCCGGATTCCTCCTCCTCATGCTGGAGCAGGAAGGACGCTCTCTCGAGGACCACACCAGATGGTTCCTTCTGTTAGCTAATGTCACCAGCTACCCGGACGACGAGCTCTGCACCTTCTACAACGCCAGCCTGAACTCCAAGTGCAGAGCGTTGTCGTCCGAAGATGGTCCTCGGGAGGATTTCGCTCTGGCGAGAAATTATTCACCTCACACCGTCTGCCCCATAGAGGACCTCGCCAGCCCCACTCCCGACCCAGAGACCAGCCAGCCACCATCACGCCGCACGGAGCCAGAGCCCACCGCAGCCGCAGAGCCCGAGCCATCCACTGACAGGGAACAGGATCTCGAGAGCGCGACTGACCAGGTGTGTGAGCCGGCAACACCGTGCATCGTGGGACTCCTAGTGGAGATCGAGGGCGTTGAGGAAAGCCCTGCCCACACTCCTGCGACTGAGGGTGAGCTGTATGCAGTCTCTGAAGATCATATGGAGCAAGCCCTGAATCTTCTGTGTCTCCGCTGGTTCCGCCCAGCCCTGAATCTTCTGTTTCTCCGCTGGTTCCGCCCAGCCCTGAGTTTTCTGTGTCTCCGCTGGTTCCGCCCAGCCCTGAATCTTCTGTGTCTCCGCTGGTTCCGCCCAGCCCTGAATCTTCTGTGTCTCCGCTGGTTCCGCCCAGCCCTGAATCTTCTGTGTATCCGCTGGTTCCGCCCAGCCCTGAATCTTCTGTGTATCCGCTGGTTCCGCCCAGCCCTGAATCTTCTGTGTCTCCGCTGGTTCCGCCCAGCCCTGAACCTTCTGTGTCTCCGCTGGTTCCGCCCAGCCCTGAACCTTCTGTGTCTCCTGTATTCCCTCCCAGCCTCCCTCTCCCACCTCCTCCCAAACCTGCTGGTCCCTCTACTCCACTTTCACTGGTTCCGTCCAGCCCTGATCCTCCTGTCCTTCCTCCCATCCTTCCTCTCTGTCCTCCTCCTAGACCAGCCAGTTCCTCGCCATCCCTGCTGGTGCCAGTCAGTCTCGCAGCTCACCCTCAGTCCGCGCCATCGGGGCGCGATGGTTCGCCACTGGACTGCCAGTCTCCAGCTCTGCCTTGGCGCGTTAAGGCCCTGTCTCCGCCTCCAGCCTCCGAGCCCTGGACTCCTCCTCTGTCCTTCGACCCAGCGGCTCCGCCTTGGCTCTTAGCTCCCTCGTCTCCACCGTGGCCTGTCATCCCACCTGGTCCACCGGGCTCCCTCGTCCCTCCGGCTCCACCTTGGACAGTCGTCGACCATCCGCCGCCTCGGGACTCCTCTCCTCTGGTTCCACCTCGTCTCTCCATCCCTCCGGCTTTGTCAGGCTCCTCCTTCCCTCCGGTTCCACCTCCATCCTCGGTCGCTCTGGCTCCACAGCGGTCTGCCAGGACCCTGCCTCCGCCTTGGTCGCCTGAGCCTTCTGCTCCACCTAGGCCCTCCGGATCCTCGACGTCCCCCTGGCTCTGCGGCTGTGCTGCTCCATCTTGGGCTCCTCACCCACCGGTGCAGTCTCCGCCTGTCGGCCCCCTGGTGGCGTCGACCCCTCCTTCACCATGGCTCCTCCCGCCGTTGACTCCACCTTGGATCTCCGTCCTGGCTGGTCTCTGGTGGACCATCTGGCTCCTCCTGCTCCTGTCTCCTCCCTGGCTCCTCCCTCCGTCGTCTCCTCCCTGGCTTCTCCTTCCGTGGTCCCCTTCTGCTGGCCCCCTCCTGGGAGTCTGTCCTCCACTGGTACCTCCTCCCAAGTTCCCACCCACACCTCCCTCGGTTGTTTCTTCCGGCAGCGTAAACCGTGACACAGCCTAGGTGTATGTGACTTTCTTCTTTCAGACAAATCCAATCAGAGTTGTATCAGAAATTGTCCTTGCTCTTCCAAGTCTTTCAATGGGTAAGTGGTGTTTGTTGTCAACAGTTCAGAAGAAGTTAAATAAAGTGCACTTATCTGTAATAAAAAATCCCTCACAGAGTTCCAAGTGAGGGAAATTTTATTACAGATAAGTGCACTTTATTTCACGTTTTCTGAACTGTTGACAACAAACACCCGCTTACCCCATTGAAAGGCTTTGAAGAGAAAGGACAATTTTTAATATAACTCTGATTGAATTATTCTTGAAGAGGGAAGCCAAATACACTTCGAGGGTGAATAAAATATGGATGAATTTTCATTCTTGGGTGAACTAATCCTTTAAAATATTTAATAAATAGAATACTTGTTGATTTAGATTCCATCCACTGGATGTTTGTCATTTCTCTTTATTGGTAGACCTGAGCTTTGTGTCACGGTTCATGAATGCACTGTTTCCTGCTCATCTCTTGTTACGTCATGTTGATTGTTTCATGTGGGTGTTACCGCTGATTATCTGATCAGCGGCAGCTGCAGCTCATTCCACCAGCACTACTCGGGTGAGCCTAATTTCTATAGAGCTTTCCTAACACATGCGATATGCACTTCTCTCTTCAACCCAGGACCTTCTCCAACGAACAAGCCAAGGTGGCGTTCGTGTTGACACTGCTCACTGGGAGGGCGGCATTATGGGGAACGGCGGTGTGGGAGAATCAAGATCCATGCGTTCCAGACACTCGCCGCCGAGATGAAGCGTGTCTTCGATCGGGCCGTCGCCGGGAGAGAGGCGGCTAGTTATCTAGCCGAATTACGTCAAGGAGAGAGATCAGTTTCGGATTTCTCTATCGAGTTCCGCACCCTGGCGGTGGAGTGTCAATGGAATGAGAAGGCGCACTGGGACATGTTCCTACATGGGCTGGCTGACCACGTCCAGAGGGAGATCTACGCCCTGGACCTTCCGACCTCACTCAATGGACTCATTGAGCTGGCACTAAGGTTAGATGCATGACTGACATGAGTGGAACGACGTAACCTACCCAATCCCACAAGAGATCATAAGGATGCCCGAGTAAGCGGCAGAGATGCGGCCAGCCCCTCCTACGATCACGAGCCCATACAGGTAGGGCGAGCTCGGCATTCCCGGGAGGAGAAGGAGAGGCGGAGGTCCCTGGGTCTGTGCCTCTACTGCGGTGGAACCGGTCATCACGCCTACATCTGTCCGGTAAAAGGCCAAGCCCGGTAGTAAGTATGAGGCTACTATCGGGTGGGATCTCCGCCAAGAAGACCTCATCATCATCTACACTCCTCCTGGTCAGACTAAGATGGTCATCACAACTTCACGACTGTCAAGCACTTCTGGACTCCGGGGCTGAAGGTAATTTCATGAACTATGCACTCGCACGCAGACTTCAAATTCCCCTCAGAGCTCTCATTCACCAGATCACGGTTCATGCCCTCAATGGACAAAGACTGCCGGTCATCTCACACATCACTGAAGACATTACCCTCATCACATCAGGCAACCACTCAGAAATCATCTCATTCTACATCCTTGACTCTCCCCTTGCATCCATAGTACTTGGTCACCCCTGGCTCCTCTGTCACAACCCCAAAGTAGACTGGCAATTGCATTCCATCCTGGCTTGGAGTAACAAGTGTCATGAGTCTTGTCTAGTGTCTGCTTGTCTGTCTGTTTCTTTGTCTATGTTTCAGGAGGAAGCAGTGGATTTGTCTAACGTGCCCGCGGAGTACCTCCACCTGAATAAAGTGTTTAGTAAGTCTTGTGCTACTTCTCTCCCTCTGCATCGTCCCTATGACTGTGCCATAGATTTACTGTCAGGTAAGTCTCTGCCTAAAGGCAAATTATATTCACTTTCCCAGAAAGGGAGGCTATGGATAAATATATTTCTGATTCTCTAGCTTCGGGGGTTCATCCAGGGGTTCTTTTTTGTGGGGAAGATAGAAGGGTTGCTGCGATTACGGTTGATTAAGGGTTGTTATTGATTACCGGGGACTGAACAACATCATGGTAAAGAATACATACCCTTTGCCGTTGATGTCTTCAGCCTTCGAGAGGTTGCAGGGAGTGTCGATATTCACAAAATTGGACTTACGTAATGCTTATCATTTGGTCCGTATCAGGGAGGGGGATGAATGGAAGGGTGCTTTAAACACCCTCAGGGGGCACTTTGAATACTTGGTCATGCCCTTCGGGCTGTCCAACTCCCCAGCGGTCTTCAGGCATTCGTCAACAACGTGCTGAGAGATATGATCTATCAATTAATATATGTCTACCTGGACGACATATTGTTTTTTCCCTCTTCTCTCCAGGAACACGGGCAGCACGTTCGACGAGTGCTTCAGAAGTTGCTAGAGAATAGGCTTTTTGTCAAGGTGGAGAAATGCGCTTTTTATGCACAGTCTGTTCCGTTTTTTGGGTATATCGTGTCAACTGAGGTAATATGCATGGATCCTGAGAAAGTTAAGGCTGTGGTAGAGTGGCCAAGTCCAGATTCCCATAAGGCCCTACAGAGGTTTCTGTGGTTCGCCAACTTCTACCGGCGTTTTATTCGCAACTTCAGTCAACTAGCCGCACCTCTGACCGCCTTGACCTCCCCCAAAACTATGTTCAGGTGGTCAGACACAGCCTTGGCTCTGTTTGCCAAACTAAAGGGCTGCTTCGTTTCAGCCCCTATCTTAATCACTGATCCATCACGTCAGTTAGTGGTGGAGGTCGATGCGTCGAAGGTGGGGGTAGGTGCGGTGTTATCCCAACGTTCTCCCTCAGACGACAAGATGCACCCGTGCAAGTTTTTTTCATATCGATTATCCCCTGCCGAACGCAATTATGATATTGGTATCTGGGAATTGTTGGCAGTCAAGATGGCATTGGAGGAATGGTGCCACTGGTTAGATGGCTCGGGGGTTCCTTTTATATTATGGACCGACCATTTAGAATACATTAGTACTGCCAAAAGGTTGAACTCCAGGCAGGCTCGGTGGGCACTTTTTTTTCAGACGTTTTGATTTTACTTTCTCGTACAGCCCGGATTCCAAGAACATCAAACCCGATTCTTTGTCGCACATTTTTGACCGTTCCGAATGCCCGTCTACTCCAGAGTGTATTTTACTTGAGACATTAGTTGTCTCCACACATGGGAGGTCGAATCGAAGGTCAAGACGGCCTTAGAAGGGGTAACGCATCCGCCCTGGTGCCCACCGAATCGATTATTTGTGCTGAAGGGATTATGGTCTAACGTCATTCAGTGGGGGCGTTGTTCTAATGTGGCTTGTCATCCAGGAGTTTTTGGTTAAGCAATGATTCTGGTGGCCATGGCCACTTATGGCTTCGCCACATTCACAGTTTTGTTTTGGCTTGCTCGGTTTGTGCCACTGGTAAGACTTACAATCGAACCCCTGATGTTACTTCAACCGCTGCTGGTCCCTTCGAAACCCTGGTCCCATATCGCACTAGATCTTATTACCGCCCCTACCAGGGCAACACGGTAGTTTTGACCGTAATGGACCGGTTCTCGAAGGTGGCCCACTTTATTCCCTTGCCCAATTTACCCTCAGCAAAGGAGACAGCGTTGACCGTCGTAGATCATGTCTTCTGTTTACATGGCCTCCCGACAGACGTGGTTTCCGACAGGGGACACCAATTTGTGTCCAAATTTTGGCGTGAATTCTGTAGATTACTGGGAGCGACTGTAAGTCTGTCCTCAGGGTTTCATCCCCAGAGCAATAGTCAAACCGAGAGAGCCAAAAAAGATTTGGAAAGGGTGTTGCGATGTTCGGTCTCCAAGAATCCTTCCTCCTGGATCCAACAACTGTCGATGGTGGAGTACGCACACAATACATTACCTATATCAGCTACGGGCCTATCTCCATTTGAGTGTAGTGTAGGATACCAGCAACTAATTTTTCCCAGTCTGGAATCCGAAGTTGCGGTCCCCTCCGTTCATGCCTTTCTCCAGAGGTGTCACCGCACTTGGACTAGAGCCCGCGAGACTCTACTCCAAGTGGGGGTGTGCACCAAGGCTGAAGCCGACTGCCACCGGTCTAGGCCTCCCGTATATGTTGTGGGTCAAAAAGTGTGGCTTTCTACCAAGAACATTCCTCTCCGTTCCATCTCTAATAAGCTTGCTCCCAAATTTATTGGCCCGTTCACTGTCACCAAGATCATTAGACCAGTGGCAGTCCGCCTTAAACTTCCTCCAGCTTACAGGAGAATTCATCCCGCCTTTCATGTATCTAAAATAAAGCACACTCAATCACCTTCTCACCAGTCTGTGCTGCAATCGAGGTCCCTGCGTCACCCACCATCAACCCATCCTGGCCATACTTCTCTCATAAAGGATCATTTTCTTGCAACTTGCTTCCTGTTCTTTATGCGATCGTGACACTTTGTGACTTTATATTTGAGGAATAGTGTTTTATAATAGATTTAAAACCTAACAGGTGGCGAGATGATGAAATTGGCTTAACATGCTCAGATTTTCTAAATTTGATAAGAACTCTGGCTTCTATATTTTGAACCAACTGAAGCTTGTTTATGGAAACTTTAGGGCATCTTTCCATTAGGCTCCATCTTTTTGATGCACATGTGCATGGTGGCACTGGCTCAGTGAAGTGTAGCTTCAGACTTACTGTCTGGACATGACTTTATACAAAACTGAAATACATAAATTCCTAACATTTACAGATGAGTTAATAACCCGAAGATGACGGTTATCTGCTACGGAAAACATATCCCGTAGTACATAATTTGTGAATTGATTCATTTTGCTGTTTGCATCACATAATCCGCTCCATATGTATGGTTTTTCTGATGTAGACTTAAACTTGCTTGGTAGCTCACCTTCTACAGCAATGCACTTATGAAGCAAGTCCCCTGAAACATGAGTCATGATAAAAGAGCTCAAAGACTTATAGAAGCAAACTAAAATGGCATGGTTGCTTTGCCTTTTTTTAACGGTATTGGTAAGGTTTAGGCTTTGGTTTAGTGTACATTGTTGTATATAATGTGGTATATTATTTTTAAACAGTATTAACCTTTGAGCAATACTCATCAGTTATTACATTTCTGAGTACCATGTTTGGTACAACAACCAATGTAATAAAATGTTGCCTGTTTCACGTTCATCTGTTTTGATTGAAGCTCAAATCAAAATCAAAATTTTGCAGACATGTCGGTAAAGGCATATATTTCAAATGAACCTGACTTGACTGATGGAAATGTAACATGCACTGCACAGAGACCCAACTATAGATAATGAAATTTGTTGAGTATTTTTTCATTGTCAGTTCTTAACAATTTTATGGAATAGCTGTTGCAGCTATATTAAAAACATAGAATGAGGTAGGCCTATCCAAGTCCCTGCTTTTACAGGAAGCTCCTATTGCTGGAAAATATGTAATTGCGGTTGTTGAATAGAACAAAAAAATGTGAATAGAGAAAGAAATGCCCTCTGAACGTGAAGGGTAATTTTTAGCAGCCCTGTATATTTTCACAAAGCCAACTAACTCATGTAACATATCGCTGTGCTGCAGCTATGAGCGCATGAACATTTTTCATCCGAACTTTAGCAGGCCAAAGTACACAAGACAATTATGTTGCATTCAGTCTCTTTAGTTGTATACACAGAAAGCAAGAGGTTGAACATTTTCCACCCTTCAGAACACTCCCATCCTCCCGTTGTCAGACGAAAAGCAAAATCATCTGTCCTTTTTTCTTGTAAAAAAAATTAATTGAAAAAAAACAGAATGTGAAAACTCTAGGAAGAGATTAAGGAGAGAGAGTTTGACACAGGATGTGATTAGAAAGGACCTCCCGTTTATGATTTTGTGTTTAAAGTGTGCCAAATATTTTCTCCATGGAAGGAATGTTGTTCTAACCAGTTCCATGTGAATGGTCTGGAGGGGAATGCAGTCCAATGGTTAGGCCATGGATTAGATTTTAAAATGACTGGGAAAGATGTAGTGTATAATGAGTGAATATTAAGGTTTTTGTTTTATAATAACACTAATAATAAATATTAAATAGAAATGTCAGCAGTGCAAGAATCTGGTCAGATATCCTGATTTGCTGCCTTATCTGAGGTCAAATGTTATCTATATATTTGTATTTATTTAATCGACTGAATAAATGATAGAATGTAGAATGTACTCATATATTCTTAGAAGTGGCATTCAAGTTCGTTGAGATGAGTTTAGCCAGTGAAACCAGTCTTTCAAACTGGTTTATGAAAATTCTTTCACATCAAGGATATTGCTTGCTTTACTTAGTTATTTACACAGACTCTGCCAGATGAACATAGTACAGATAGATGCAGATGAAAGTGTTTGTTTGTGTTGGCATTTGGCTGTGTTAAATCCCTATTCCTGGTTTTTATGGGTCTTGACATCAAAAAGACAATACAATCTTTTGTATCTCTACTGCATGCCTTGCACAGGAGGTATGATAATAGCTAAAGTCTGTCAACTGGGCAAAGAATTAGAACTGCTAACCCCTTGGAAAGGACACAACTAAATTTTGCCACATTAAAAAGCAGTGTGACTTTAATGTTGTAAAGCCTTTAAACAGCAGAATGTTTTTGACTTTGCTTTCAAGTCCAACACTATTTTAGCAGCATAGTGGACACAGCTAAAAGGAGCTTTTAACTTTACTGCCCACTTGGTGACAGGTATTTGCACCATTCAGAAATCAATTAACTGCTTTTAAATGCGGGTGCAAATTGAGTCCATTTTATGTAAAAAATTGGTTCATTTGGTAGAGGTCAAATGGCTTCAAACTCAGGTGTGCATTAGGCCCTGTCCACATAAACATGGGTATTTTCAAGACCATTTTTTTTTAATGGAGATTATGGCTTGTGACGTTGAGTGCATGCTGTTATCTCCTTTGTTTGATGTCAGATTGTGCACCACTATCTCCTCTGTTTACATGAAACAAATCTGTGCAAAGGTGGGGGTAGCCAAAATATTGCTGCTAATAATATATTATCAATAATATGTTACTTATTTTTCAAGCTTCTGACTGACCAACCTTTACGGTTAGAGTTATATATATCACCACCTGTTGGTTTGGCATGCTCTTGACAGTGCTTCATAGTGTGTTTTTGTGTTTTCATGAGGATGGAGATTTTTTATTTATTTTTTTAACAGAGCAAAAACTCAGATTTATAAGAATACCCGTGTATGTGTGGACTAGATCTTAGAGAACTAGCCATTGAAACAAACCTTGAGTCCATTTGAGTCCAACATGGCAGAAAAACAGTTGATATGAACTTTTGTACACTTTGCAATTCATATAAAGTAATGGGCATAACGTTCAATAAATCAATCAGAGGGTCATCTCCCATTCCCTTTAAGAGCGAGATGAACTCGCGCCATGGCGGGATTATTGCTTAAAATCGCAATGCCCCAACAATGCGCATTTATACACCTCTTTTTTAGACCAGCACGCCCTTGGGCGCACAAATGGGCACAAATGCATTTGCTAATTAAACAACGTGTCGCTGGACGGGAAAATGCAAACGGCACCGGACTGAAACTAGCAAACACACTTGCGCTGCGCCTTGCATCGCATTGCACCGGGTGTATGATAGGACCCTTTGAGTTGCTGGTTTGGGTGTGTTCAGTTAGGGGCTAGCAAAAAAAAGTATGGTAGAACTATCACTTCAACCACAAAAGACTGCTTTGTAACTAATCTTCCTGATTGCAATTCCTTAGCACATCCAAAAACTCTGAACAACTTGATGATGTAACAGAAACTATGGACTCTCTCTTTTGTAGCATTTTAGATACGGTTACTCCTTTACGCTTAAGGAAGATTAAGGAGACCACTGTGGTATAATGAACACACTAGCACCCTAAAAAGAGCAGCCCAGAAAATGGAGCACAGCTAGAGGAAAACAAAACAAGAGGTATTTCGTATTGCTTGGCCGGAAAGTACACTATCCTACAGAAAAGCATTAAAAACTGCTAGATCCGATAACTTTTCTTCTCTTTTAGAAGAAAACAAACATAACCTCAGGTATTTATTCAATACAGTGGCTAAATTAATGAAAAATTAATTATCAACAGATGTTGACATTTTCCAACAGCACAGCAGTAATGACTTTATGAACTACTTTACTTCCAAGATCGATACAATTAGAGATAAAAGTGTAACCATGCAGCAGTCAGCTACAGTATCGCATCAGACAGTGCACTTCAGAACCCTTTGAGGAGCAGCTCTGATCTAAACCAACAACATGTATGTTAGACCCTATTCCATCTAAACTCCTAAAAGAGGTGCTTCCAGAAGTCATAGATTCTCTTCTGACTATTATTAAATTGACATTGTCACTAGGACATGTCCCCAGAACCTTTAAACTGGCTGTTATTAAGCTTCTCATAAAAAAAATAAAAAAACACACAACTACACCACGAAGAACTAGTTAATTACAGACCGATCTCAAATCTTCATTTTCTGTCCAAGATACTAGAATAGAAAGTATCCTCACAAATATATTCTTTCTTAGAAAAATGGTATATGTGAGGATTACCAGTCAGGATTTAGACCGTATCATAGACTGGTCTCCTTAGAGTTACAAATGACCTGCTCTTATTATCTGATCTTGGTTTTATCTCTCTATTAATGCTATTGGATCTTAGTGCTGAGTTTGACACTATTGACCATAACCTTCTCTTGAATAGATTAGAAAACTTTTTGTTTTCGTTAATGGAAGTGCAATAGCATGGTTCAAATTGTACTTATCTGACCACCATAAATTAATTGCAGTGAAGAGGTATCATATCAATCACAAGTGCAGTATGGAGTACCTCAAGGCTCAGTACTAGGGCCGTTACTTTACACGCTTTACATGTTACCCTCGGGAGATTTCATCAGGAAGCACTGTGTTAGCTTTCATTGTTAGGCTAATGATACTCAGCTCTATATTTCTCCGAGGCCCAGAGAAACATACCAATTTGAAAAATTTTCGGAATGCATAGTCGATATAAAAACCTGGATGAGGGGTCATTTCTTCCTGCGGTATAAGCAAATGCTAAGGGCGCCACTCATCCAACTTCTGCCGGAAGAGCGCGCGCTCCCGTATAGCAGAGCACTGAGAAGCTGACCACAGCCTGATCAGAGCGAGAGCGTCGCGAAAAGTCAAAAAAGGAGTGTGTTTTTGGTTGCCAGGGAAAGACAACCCTGCACAGATTACCAAAAGAGAAACAGCATTAAGGGACCAGTGGATGGAGTTTATTTTTACAGAGCATCAACGGAGTTGTGCAAGTGTTTTTGTTTGTTCCCTGAATTTCGGATTGCACATCGTTTATTTCTTAAGGATAATGCAGTCCCAATGAAAAAGGGTCACGATCGTGTGTTGGAACCTCATGCGGTGAGTAAAACTGCTTCAAATATCTCAGTGTTGTTATATCAACATGCGATGTTGTCATCAAACTGCACTTTCCACATGTACAGCTAAAAAAAAAAAAAAAAAGACGACATAAAGTGTAACTTAGTCATTTTCCAAAACCGCTAAGCAAATATATAAGGTTTCAGTACATACCACATAGAGACGCCTTTGCTGATGCTGCATCAATCAGAATCATAACCACTGTAATGTTTCTGCCCATTGTCAGAAAGGTAGATACCAACATCAACAACATTTGCATTTTAGATTTGACAATCACTTTTAAAACCTTTTAGTAGCACTGTTTTGGCTACTTACTCTCTTATCGTATTGCTAATTACTCCGGGAGAAGAGTGAGGATCAAACAGTTAAAGTTCTTAATACTGTATAGGATCTTTAAACCTGAAACCTGTTAGGTTTGTGGAGGCTGTATTGCAACACTGCTAAATACTTTTGGAGAGAAAACCCCCCTGAAACAAATAAACATGGTCTACAAATGTCTGAGTTTGTGGCTAGACAAGAATTCAGCAGAAATCTGGTGATTTCTATGTGTCACAGATTTCATAACATGTAGTGTGGTTAAATATTGTGACTTGTGACTACATTTTAAATTCTGATATGCAGGTCATTTTTTATGAAATTGTTTTAGAGGTTTTTGAAAATGCTCTCAATCATGCTCACGATTGAATACATTATGGAGACAATATATCTGATTTGATTAATCTATAATGTTTATATATTTATTTTAACAAGAATACCCACAATAAATGAAATAATGCCAAACTGATACACAGTTTCCTTCAGAGTGTACCCTTAGGGCTGCACAATATATCATTTCAGCATTGGAATCATGATGTGCACATCTGCGACAGTCACATGAAATAGACCCCAATTATGAACACACAAACACACTATTTTCTTTATTCACACACAGACACCGTGTCTACACCGGACACGACAGCTAAAGTCTGTCAACTCAAGACATGACAAAGTGGCCGTTGCAAAAAATTTTAACTTTGTGTCAATACGTCATTAATAGAATCACATGGACTGTTTTACCAATGTACTACATTTATGGACCTAGGAACATTTCAGTTGCGTTGCTCTCTATGGAGGGTCATATAGCTCTCTGATTTCATCAAAAATTAATTTGTATTCTGAAGATGAACGAAAGTCATATGGGTTTGGAACGACATGAGGGTGAGTAATTAATTAAATTATTTTCATTTAGGGGTGAATTAACACTTAAATGTTCCTGTTGCTTTCTGTGTCATGAATGTTAATCAAAGAATAGAACACAGAGAAAAATCACTTTTGTAGCTTTAACAGATTTAATCGATTTAATTTATACAGGGAAGAAAATGCAGTGTTATTTTACATTTGTTTATTCAATTTCTGTACCTAAATAATGTTAGACTTACCTGAAAAAATATAAAGCACTTTTTATTTCATTTGTATCTTTGTTCTGCTATATGTATCTACAGTATGCCAGTAATTTATTTTCTATGCTGATTCACTCACCTACAAAATCACTCCAATCATGATAGAGCTCAAGTCATCTGGTGAAATTTTTTTTTTTTTCATATCGAAATATATATTGCAATGTGAGTTTTTTGTCAATACCCTGCAGTCCTAGTATCCATATACACTATAAGGGTGTATTCACACCAGGAAAGTTTGCTTGCTTTGGTCTGGACCCAATACAATGTTGATTTTTTTGGTCTGGTGCAGTTCACTTTCACACTTCCCTTTTTTGCAAGCCAACCAGAAATGGTAAACAAAACCACACATGTGCTAAGGTCATACATTCATTGGACAGATTGAGCTGCGTAGGAGGACGCTTTGGGTACTAATATGCCCACGTTGCCAGACTTTCAAATCTCTGCCTAGTGTGGAAAAGCACAGCTAAAGTGAGAGAAGGAGCCAGAAGCCTGACAATCATGCAAGGACATACTGCCCAATGGCCAACGTCAGATGGAGTGAGTCTTGACCCCCAAGAGTGGGGAGATCAGAGGAATCAAAGTTTTAGGATAGCATCCTGTTCCACCTCAAATGAGAAATCGGGTCAGAGAACCATACTCGACCTGGCCAGAATGGGGCTCCTAACAGTTGCTGGACTCAGTCCCGGCGCACTCTCTCCAGAACTCCCGGGAGCAGAGCAATCAGGGGAAAGGCGTCCAGCCCCAGTGGAGCTGGATGATTCAGAGAGAGAACCAGAGGGGACAGTGTGATATCATCTGAGTCCCCAACAGTTCCACCTAAGCCTGGCCAAAAACTCTCCATATCTGCTTCACCACCATGGGGTAAAGCATCCATTCCCAGTGCATGGCCCCTGCCTCGACAGGATATCTGCTCCCATATCCAAATGCCCAGGAATATGAACTGCTTTCAGCATGAGGAGTTTGTCCTGGGACCACACAAGGGTCTGGCAGTTTGTACTAGTTTGTACAAATGGCATGAGCAATGACCCCTTCAGTTGTTGATATAAGAGGCGCACCAACACATGGCTACATAGCTAACCCATACCCAGGCCCTGAGACAAGAACCAAGTTTCCTTCTCATGTCTGAGGCATGTAGTCACCTCCGTGTGACCTTGAGCATGTGAAGCAGGTTTCAAGCAGGTTGCCTGCATCATGGTCAAATCCCACACCACTCCCAGATAAGTGGTTCTCTGTACTGGGGAAAGCACACTTTTCTTGGAGTTAAGTCTTAACCCCAGCTCTTTTGTGTGAGCAAAAATGACATCTCATTGTCGATCCGTCATCTGTTCTGATTAAGCTAATATCAACCAATCATCGATGTGGTTGGTGTTTGGGTGAGTGTGCAAGGCCAAAGGTAGAACCTCAGGTATTTCCTATGATGAGGAAAGATGGAGATATGTGCATCATTTAGATTGATCATGACACACCAGTCTTCAAACTTGGTCTGAGACACAACCTGTTTGAATGCGAGCTTGCTGACTTTTCTGAGCGGTTCAAAAGATGCAGATCTAGAATAAGATGCAACCCTTCTTCCTTCCTCGGAACGGTGAAGTACCGGCTGTAGGTCCCGGATTCTGCTACACGAGGAGGGACCATCTCAATGGCCTCCGTCCACAGAGAATTTCATGCTGCCAAATAGTCTACTAAGGGAATCAACCTTTCGATACTGATCTCAGGTGTTATCAGAGCAGTTAGCTCTGTGCCCTGAAGCCAAACTAGCTGCTCTGGACACCTCCGTGGAGGTTGCAAGCCTCTTAGCACTACTGCGTTTCTGGGCAGTAACTGAGAGAAACACTTGCCGAAGACTGCTGCACCCTGGAACACCGGCAGGCATCTCCTGAAGGTACTGGGGGAAGACGGGCACCGCTTCGTGTACTCCGTGTACACCGCTCTTCCGCAGAGGGAGCGAAACCTGCGAGCACAGCCACCATTCCACCTCATTGAAAGCGGGGCCGGCACTGCAAGAAATGCCAGTGAAGGCTCCCTCCTCAAAGAGAGCGGATCCCTTGAGAGCGGATTATGCGTGCTTCGCTCTCAAGCAGACAACACAAAAACTGTGTGTTCCTACCCCAATATATTTTTCTTTTCGCAGGCAGGGAAAAACACACAGCCTGGACGCTGCCTGCTCTCGCCCAAAACTTCTCTTGACTGAAGCTTTGACATAATGGAGAATATCAATGGACAAATAACACTAAATAAGACTCACAAACAGATAGCGACTGATACCAAGAGTGCTGGCTGAATGATAGTGCTAGCTGATGCCAGTTTCACCACAATTGTTTGTGCGGAGAGTGAAAGCTGAAGCACACTTAAGGACATCAGTGGAAACAAATTAAATTTGTCGTCATTTTGGCTCATAAAGGTCGGAGTAATGCATCGTGCAGAACTGTAGGGTCTATTTTTATGTGTGCACTCGCAATATCAAGAAAACATTGTGCTATTGTAAAATAAAGAAAACAAACAGGATGTGCTTGCCATCTCTGTCTAGAAACTGGGGGTTTTACAAAAAATTACCGAAACGCAGCTAATATTTTCCTTACAGACATGATTCATATATTTATAGAAAGCTTTAAATGACTAGAAAACGATCATTCAAATCCAAAACAAATAATCTTATTATTATGTAATCTTTATTATTTTGTAAATAATAAATAATTATTTATTATTATGTTAATAATTAAAATATCACCTTACTATTTTCCCCCAACATAGTCATGTTCTTTTTTGCGTTAAGCTTTAGCCTATTTAATGCGCTAACATCACGTTGCTGTGCAAACTTAACGTTTACAGTGTTTTTAAGAATTGTGGTTTAAAAACAAGTGATTTAAATGATTGAAATACAAATAACTGCACTATGTGCACTACCTGTCTGTTTCTGAGTAGGATTTCTGCAATTGTATTCGCACCAGCCAAAAATGTCCACACCAAGAGGGGAAATGACCTTGAGTTCGATTCAATCAAACCAATCAAGACAGGTGTGAATACACCCTAACAAAAATGGCAACAATTGTGCATATAGAAGTACAACTGCTTGTCAATTCAAGGGACAGCTTTGTACCTTATTTACCCATAACATTTCATAATAGTACATACATTTTTTACATCATTTTTATTTTTGGTGATTGCGCAGTGTTGGAGTGCTTTGATTTTCTGGCATGTCTTTCAGCACAGCATTTTTTTTCTGAAGCACAAATCTCTGTTTTTTAAAGTGCTTCTTTATTAATGTCAGCCTCATTCTACCCACATAAAATGCAGTCTGCTGGCATAGCCTTTACACGTATCTTGACTGCACAGAAATTATTCTACTTTTTGAGAGCCTGTTTCTAGTAGTGCACACATATATTTCTGCCTTCTTATCGCTTCTGGTCTTTGACTGAAATGTAAGTTTAGTTAAAGAACTTTTTCTGGGATTTGTTTCAAACCAATTATTTTTGCCTTTCTAATTTTACATGGCACATTATATTCTTTCATCTCTGATAATGGAACGCCTTTATTAGCAATTTGAAGTTTGCGTTTCATAAATGAAAAGGGAATTATTTAAGTTTCTCTATCCTAGACGATCTGAGGATGAAAAAAATCTCTAGTTTTGGTAAAATGGTAAAATGACGTCAGTGGAAGCAGCTGTTTATGGAGGAATTCCTGTGTCATTGGGGCCAGGCCATGTTGACATGGTTTCTGAGGAAACCAGGTGAGACAGAGCACCGCACTTGGATAAATGTTGATGGATTGTTACAGGATGCTACAGACATCCAGGGTCATGTACAATCCAAATCAGGACATAGACATTTACAGAGGTCAGTGTTTGTCCCAGTGGATCAGTTGGGTGTATGATGAGGTTTTAATTGCTGGTCAAACACAGCAGTCTCAGTGGATAAGAATATATTGTAAATGCTTGCTTTTTCTTAATATCTGTTGCTTGTTTCAATGCATTGATTTGTTCTGCAGATAATTTAGCATTTTTGTTGTCTAGTTTAGGAAGATTGTCTGGGCATCAGAATGATCCTATTGCTTTCATTATTGTTGAATGTTTTTCAAAAATGTTGCCCCCTTGTGTGCCGAGTTCAAACCACAGTGCTGGTGCCTGCAATGTGCTTTTCTTCTGTCTTTTACACACTTGGAAATTTGATCGTGAGCAGTAAAATAAAAGCTGTGGCCCTTAAAATCCATCCTGTAAGGAATTTGGAGTTAAGTCTGGGATTTTTAACTCAGTGAGTTTACTTTATTAATTCTAACATCATTGTTTGGGTTTTTGGATGTCATTGTCCCTGCAGGAAATTGCTCTCTTGCCTGCTGGTAGGAAATAGAAATTTATTTTTGGAAAGTAAAATAATGTTGTTGTTTTTTTTTTTTTTCGGTTGTTGAACCTTTCAATCCCAATTATCTCTTTTGTATGCCTTTCTCATCCTGTGTTGCATGTGAATAAAAATTTGAGGGGTAAGAGTTATTCAGTGGACTGAGATAACAATCAGTTAAAGTACAACTCTTATCGGCAGTGCCCAGACTTTTACAGTTTATGTACATGCCTGCATTTGAGTACAAGCATGTCTGCTTCTGCCTGTCTGTAATTTTCTGTGCAATAGGCAATTAAAATAATTTTTCTATTTTTGAGATTATAAAGTCTTTAATCATTCTCCACTAATTTGGTTTTTACTTTTCATTTACTCATGAACCAAATTACTCAACACATAATTGTATTTGCTTACTGTTATTGTTCTTGTGGTAACTTTGGGTGAACTATTTGCATGCAAACAGACAATAATGTTGTGTTGCCCTCATATTTAATTATTCTGCAATAACCTTCACATACTTCCACTTCTTTTTTTTTCTTTTTTTCTTTTTTTTTCTTTCTTTTTTTTTTGTTAGAATAAAATACAAATAGGTAAATATTTATTAATTAGGTGTTTGAATTACTTGATTAGTTGTTTGAATTTTAGCAACACCTTTTTCATATTTCCAGAATGGTCACATTTTTGTTGCACCTGAAGTAGCTCAAAAATAGAGATCCACCTATTTACATAATGGTTGATAATTGACAAATGCAATAGATTCTACACCATTGTATGTCCAAAATCCTGTCATGAAACTCTAGAAGGCACAGGCCAATAGGTTCCAACTCAGTCTGATATAATAACATGATTATTCACATGGCACAGCTGATAGAGGACTTTACATTTGAACAGCAATCTGATCAGAAAAAATGCATGAAATGTAAATAGTACCGTAAGTGTTTATTTGGTCTAACTTATGGTCCGATGAGGGTCTCTTTTGACTGAATGCTCATTTGAATGTTTTCCATTTAAGATTAACTACAAAATAGCTGGCCTTAAATATGACAACAAAGTACTGTTTGTCTTTTAATATATCAGTCTTGCTGAACATCGTCTTTTAGTGCAATTGGTAGTAAACTCCCTCCTTTTTCCCGTACCTTTTTAGGAAATTCTCTAATGGTTCCTGTCATTTAGCCATAGTGCTTATTTCCTCTTTCACATCCAGGCAGAAGTGAAGTTCACCTGCCCGATTTTTTCATCTCTATTGGCACTTCTAACCCAGAAAAAAAGACAGTGTTGCTTCTCTCCTCCAAATCTCTCAACCTCTTTAGTGCTCCTTTTATCAATGTACTGTAAAATAATTACCTTTCGGAAATATGACTGAGGTACAAGATGGGTCAGGCAGAGCATCATTCTTCTATTCTACTTTGCCAGCCTGAGCCCTGGCAGTCTCACTAAACCTACACAAAGAAATTTCTTGGAGAACTTTATATCATTTTCAGTGGCTGGCCAGTGCTTACCTCCCCAGCACCACAAGCTACCAGATGCCAGGCATTCCACTTTAAGGTTACAGGAGACAAGTTTGGGCTCCATCACCCGAATAATTTGTCACATTGAAACTAAGCCAAGTTCCAGGGGCTTATTGTGATATACCCATGGAGAAGACAAGAGATTCTGGGTTAATTTACAATAATAATAAGAAGAAGAAGAAGAAATGTTATTACAGTTTAATAAAAATGTTTTCTATTTTTAAATATAATTTTTGTTCCTATGAATTTTAATTAGTCATTACTCCAGTCTTCAGTGTCAAAAGATCTGAAGACAGAAATCATTCTAATTGTGACGTTCGTGTACCAGAGAGACACAAGGAGAGAGTAGATCCATTTGCAGATGTATTTATTAGGATAATCCAAATCGTGGTCGAAACAAGCCAGGGTCAAAACAAAACAATCAGTCCAAAACAAAACAAAGGAAACAAAGGAGGGAACTGGAAAAGAAAGGAACGGGAACTCGGAGGACGAGAAGACTAATGAGAAACTCGGAATACGAGAAAGCTGGTAACACAAAGGGTAAGGACTCCATACAAACAACAGGAAAAGACTGGAATATATAGGGAAACTAATGACAATAGAGTGCCTGCACCTGGTGCAATTAACAGGAGTGCAATTACTGTGAAGACAGGACCAGACTAGAGGAATTCTAGTGCCTACGGTGAAGTGCCTAAGGGGAAGTGGGCCCACTAGTGGACACCCAGGGAAACAGAGACTCCCCTCCTCCAAGGAGCAGCTGCCAGATGCCGAACCCAAGAGAAAACCAAAGACACAAAGAGACCAGGAGGGATGTGGATCGGTGGAGGATTAGGGGGAGGGATGGAGGGCCAGATAAAAAGGTAAAACAGAGACAAGAGGACCAAGTAGAATGGGTAAACAGAGACAAGACAACCAGGTAAAATGGGGAAACAGAGACAAGAAAAGTGCAACACAAAACAAGGAGTCCTGGAGGGTGGTGGACCGGCGGAGGATCAGGGGGAGGGACGGAGGGCCAGGTCCTTAGAGGGAAACAGAATGAAAGACACAGACAAGAAACCCAGGAGGGAGGTGGACCGGGGGAGGATCAGGGAGAGGGACGGAGGGCCAGGTCCATAGGAGGAAACAGAAAGAAAGACACAGACAGAAGAACAACAAAAAATAAACACAAAAACACAAGTCCAAGAAGGAAATCACGTGATGCCCATCAGGGCAGAGCAGAAGACCACCATAACCGTGTGGTCAGGGCGGAAGCCCCCCAGGGCGGAGCAGAAGACCACCACAACCGTGTGGTCGGAACGGGTGCCCCCCAGGGCAGAGCAGAAGACCACAACATCCGTGTGTTCGAGATCGGAATTCCCCAGGGCGGAGCAGAAGACTACCACAACCTTGTGGTCAAGGCAGAAAGCCCCAGGGCGGAGCACAAGACCACCACATCCGTGCAGCCGGACTCACAGGAGGGCAAGTCTGGTTGGGCAAGTCTGAAACATAGAACATGAACATGTTAAGGGTAGCCTCCGTGGCCACAACAGGAACGGGTGCACGGGTGCTCAGAGAGATTGACTGAGACATGACGAGTCTCTGGAAGTTCCACAGAGGCGAGGAGAGACTCTGGTAGTTCAGCAGAGACGTGGAACGGTTCTGGTAGTTCATCAGAGACGTGGAGAGGCTCTGGTAGTTCCACAGAGGAGTGACAAAACTCTGGTAATCCCATGGTGTTTATACTGGATTCCAGAAGATCGGTGCTGACTTGATTCTGCTCATGAAGATTATTGGTGACTTGCATTTGTTCATGAAGATCATTAGTGACTTGTATTTGTTCATGAAGATCAATGGTGACTTAACTTTTTTCATGAAGATCACTGATGACTTGAATTCTCCCATGAAGATCACCAGTGACTTGACTCGGTCCTTGAAGATCACCAGTGACTTGACTCGGTCCTTGAAGATCACCAGTGATTGATTCGGTGCTTGAAGATCACCAGTGACTTGACTCGGTCCTTGAAGATCACCAGTGACTTGACTCGGTCCTTGAAGATCACCAGTGACTTGACTTGACTCTGAAAGTTCAACGGTGACTAACCTTGACTCTGGAAAGTCCATGGTAACTAGCCCTGACTCTGGAAGGTCAATGGTGACTAGTCCTGACTTTGGAAGGTCAACGGGCACCTGACTCGACTCTGGAAGGTCAACAGGAACTAACCCTGACTCTGGAAGGTCAATGGTGACTAACCCTGACTCTGGAAGGTCGACAGTGACTAACCCTGAATCTGGAAGGTCAATGGTGACTAACCCTGACTCTGGAGGGTCAACGGGAATATGACTCAACTCTGGAGGGTCAACCGGAACCTGACTCAACTCTGGAGGGTCAACGGGAATATGACTCGACTCTGGAAGGTCAACGGGAATATGACTCAACTCTGGAGGGTTAACTGGAACCTGACTCAACTCTGGAGGGTCAACGGGAACCTGACCCAACTCAGAAAAACCCACTGTAGTTGCCATCCTCTGCAGTGGCTCTGGGCTGGCGGCCACCTTGTGCAGTGGCCATCTTGTACTGTGGTGCTGGCTCAGCAGACATGACGTGAACAGTCTCAGGATCAGCAGACATGACGTGAACACTCCTGGGAGTCTCTAGGATTTTTGACACCATGGAGAAATAATCCAAAAACGTCTCAGCGACCATCTTGGTTTTTGGCGCTGAGCTGGCGGCCATCTTGCACAGTGGCGCTGGGCTGGTGACCACTTTGTGCTGTGGCACTGTGCTGGCGTCCATCTTGCCTGGCGCTGGGTTGACGGCCATCTTGTGCAGTGTCGCTGGACCTGCGACCATCATGGGCAGTGGCGCTGGAACGGCGGCCATCTTTTCCTGTGGCGCTGGGCTGGCTTCCATCTTGCCTCGTGGTGCTGGGTTGGCGGCCATCCTGTGCAATGGCGCTGGGTCGGTGGCCATTCTGCGCAGCGGCGCTGGGTTGGCGGCCATCTTGTGCAGCAGCACTGGACTGGCAGCCATCTTGTGCAGCGGCGCTGGCTCGGCAGACTTGCGCCTCCTCTCCCCTCTTCGTCCACAATGGGGAGACGGCGGCTCCCATCCAAACCCAGGGTTGACGGGGGGCTACAGTGGAGCGCGATGCCAGACCTCCTCTTGACTACTCACTCCTGAGCGACCTCCCCTGGTCCCACGGAACACGACCATGCGGGTACCCTCAAAACCATTTCCTCTATCCCGCTCAGTGGCTGGGGAGGAAGTATCAAAATACATACTACTGGATCTCGTTGATGGAGTCCTTCTGTGACGTTTGTGTTTGGGAGAGAGTAGATCTATTTGCAGATGTATTTATTAGGATAATCCAAATCGTGGTCGAAACAAGCCAGGGTCAAAACAAAACAATCAGTCCAAAACAAAACAAACAAAGGAAAAAAAGGAGGGAACTGGAAAAGAAAGGAACGGGAACTCAGAGGATGAGAAGACTAAGGAGAAACTCGGAATACGAGAAAGCTGGTAACACAAAAGGTAAGGACTCCATACAAACAACAGGAAAAGACTGGAATATATAGGGAGACTAATGACAATAGAGTCCCTGCATCTGGTGCAATTAACAGGAGTGCAATTACTGTGAAGACAGGACCAGACTAGAGGAATTCTAGTGCCTACGGTGAAGTGCCTAAGGGGAAGTGAGCCCACTAGTGGACACCCAGGGAAACAGAGACTAGACAGCGTGACACTAATATGCTGATTTGCTACATCAGAAACATTTATTATTTTCAATTTTGAGGACTGTTGTGCTGCTTAATATCTTTGTGAAAACCGTGATACATTTTTTGAAAAGAATGTTACAAAAGAACAGCATTTATTTGATGTAGAAACCTTTTGTAACGTCAAATGTCACCTTTGATCAATTTAATGCACCCTTGCTGAATAAGAATATTCATTTCAGACAAAATTTTGCTGTAAATGTATTTGTTTATTTATTGCCAGTGAATATCTACTTAAATGTTCTGTTTGTTCACAAAATGGCCATCTTGGCATATAGTGGCAACATATTTAATGGTGGGTTGCATCTTTTTTTTTTTTCTTTTTTTTTTGGTAAGTGATTATATTCCAAAGCCAACAAATCACATTTTTGTATAAATTTAAATGACTAAGAACTTTCAATTCAATTCAATTCAATTCAATTGAACTAAGAACTTTCCATCTTGCTTTCGATTCCCCTGATACCTGTTTGGAGTTCAGTGGTTGACTAGCACCTCTAGTGGTGTAGTGGTGTCTGCCTTTTCCTCTGGTTCTTCTCTTCTAATAGCTCTGCTGAGAGGTAATGGGCTGTGAAAGTGCTTGTTTCCACCCAAAACATATTAACATACAAGGACACAGTGGAGCCTTCAGTAAAACACACACAGGCCTTCACATGAGATCTGATTCAACTAACTGGAGCCTTGGGTGGGGTGTCAACTGTCACAGGTGTCAAAGCTTACTTTTAGCCCCTGGCAGACGTGTAAAGCAAAACAGCTTTTCTGATGCAATGTCGTGGCATTCAGATTTGTGATGGCTGTTTATTTTATATATACTTTGCTCAAGGAACTTAACAGGGTGAAAGAGGGGGGGTACTCTTATTACCAGAAGAGTTTCCATGGGTCGATTTCACCTTGTAAAGTCAGAGTGGAGGTGGTGAGGTCAGTTGGTTTGTGAATGAGCTCCAGTGGCAGGCCGCCCCTTCTCCTGCTCCCCAAATCACTTCACTGAGATGTGTAAAAAAAATACCCTGACACCTGGGTCTGAATGGCAGCCTACAACAGGCGCATACAGGATTCTATTGATGACATCACAAGAAGACGCCCGGAAAAACTCATCTGTTCCTCCATAAAGTCTGCAAAGACTGAAAGGGCTTCTTCAATGCAAGTAAGATTTCACATTTGTTGTCACTGATGATGTCATATGACTAATGGCCCAATATTATGACAGCTGTTGATTCAACTTTTTTTTTCCTTAAAGTTTTCTAGACAAATCTATTATTCTACTGAAACAGTGGTTGAGTGGTTCTCAGCCTTGAATTTAAGGCCAATATTCGAAATCACATTTATATGTAGGATACTTCACATACTGTATAAAGAGGTTTTTTTTAAGACATTTGGAGTCCTGGCTCTTCAAAGAATCAAAACTGGTCAACAGTTGTTAGAGTGAATCAAAATGATATTAATGAAATTATATTTTTCTTGGTAATGTTTAGATTTTTATTTGTTTTGGATTGTTCTAATACTTGTTTTTTCTTATTTTAAATAATTGTAAGTCTTTTGGGGGCCCCTTAGTCTGGCGTTAAGCATAACTGTTTCTGGGTCCGAAAAGTTCTGTGAAAACCCAAAAGCAAACAACATGCAGGAGTAATACACACACACACACACACACACACACACAGTGTTCTATCATACTACTGAAATACATGATCCTAACCTTTTTCTCCATATCAAAATCTTATTTGGCATCTTTTATGAATATATCAAATATGGAGTCTTGGATGCCGTTAGCCAAGTGATATATAGACAAAAACAGTTGAAACATTAAAAATGTATTTTGTTTTCATTTTTGAAGCAACTTTCCCTTTAACGGTGACACTGAGTAGCTGCATAAGCTGCTCCTTCATCTGCCATAGTAAGAGTCCAGACATTTCTGTGCACATTGAAGTGATGGAAATCAAGACCTGAAGTGGTTCATTAAGGGATCTTTGAGTATTTACATTGGTTAATGGCATGATAAGCAGCTAAGATTAGAAAGATTATTATGTTTGGTACCAAAACCAAGGTCTGTTTCCCTTTGCAAAGCACTATTCATACTCATTTCAATATCTGATAATCTTCGAGTGACTCTCATTGAGAAAATTGCTTGGATAGATCAAACGAACCAGCAAAGAACACAAAAAGCCATTGCTATTAAAGTTTGTGGCTAATGATGGTCTTCAAAGCCCCCAACCCACTGAGGAGAGTGGTCATTACAAAAATATGCTTGTCCTCATAGGAAACAGTTCACCTGGTCATGAAAACTAAGAGCTTAGTCTCGCCTCACTACTATTAATCACGCATACGCAAAGGTAGCCAACAACATCGTTCAAGAACACAACAGGTTATATTTTTCCAGCAGTAGTAAAGGTTTGAATACACACGAGAGGGGTGAATCAACTCTTGAAGGAATATTTGGGTTTAGTACGAGTTGACCATTTTTTTTGCCATAATTTTGATTGGCACAAAAAAAGAGGGAGGGAGAAGGAAAGTTGAGGTTATGGCGAGGTGCTGACAATGAAAGCAAATAGGGCCAATTTCTGGATGATTTAAAAGGAAGGTTGAGAAGTTTGTAACATTATAGCATTCCCATTATTGTTCCATTAAAATGTGTGTACTATTCGAGCTCTAAAATTGTTTTTCTCATTTTTATTATCGTTTTATAATTTTAGATGTTTTCATGGCAAAAACGTTATATAAAACGTATTGTTTTCAGGACAGTGAATGTCTGGGAAGTAACATACAGTAATCTGATGATTGTCAGTGTTGGTCAGCATCGATTTCTGCAGTATGAACTTTCCTTTACTATCACGTTCTGTCACGACCCAATTTCACAAACGCAAATGTATTTTCTTGAACTTTGGGTCCAAATTTCTAAGCTTGCCATATGAACGCGGCGTACGTAAACAGGTCTGTAATTAGCCGCGTGCCTGTTTATTGTCTGTTCCATTACTTACGAGACACACAAACTCAGATTAGCATCTGATAACGTACCTAATATCCAGCCATGTCAGGGGCTGCATGGATGGAAGGTATCCAGTGGCCAGACTTAGCAGTAGCTCCTTCTGAGCACAATGCTCCACTTGTTGCTCCGTCTCCTCTGGCATGATCCAAAGCCATATCAGACCTTTCCCGAGGCTTCAAATCCTCAATTCTTCATTTTGCGCTCAATCAAATTTTGGGTTTTATGATTGGATATTATGATAATGTTGGTGTTTAAATTTATCTACTTTATTGTCTATTGTTGCACAGTGGCTAATTGGAACTGAATGAGCTCATTGTTGTTAGAAAGACATATCAGATGAGGATCAGAGCACAGCGATAATTGTTAATTTAGGACTAGATAAGAAATTCTGTAACATTGCCTGTTCTTGCACACTCTTCACATAATTATGCAAGATAATGAAGGGATTTTATTCCTGGAGAATTCGAATCGGGTAATAGGGGTCATTAACTGTGCTAATGCATATCTCCGATTGTATCCTCAAAACGCTGCTTTACACATTCTGAATTAAGTATTTGTACATATTATCTTTGCAATTCATCCAGGAAAGGTTCCACTTGAGAGCTGTTGCTAAGTGGTTCACAGTCTAGATCATTCAGCCAAGACATTTAATCTCATCTCATAAAACTGATTGGTTTAATTGGCTGAGAGTCTGGCAAGATCAGACAAAAACAGACTTCCACTGTACTTACTGCTGCATATGTGCTTAGAATCTTGTGCTGGAACATTCGGGACAGCAAATTTGAGCCGCTTTATGAAAGAATGCTTTCGCTGAGGTGAAATCAATGCACTGTGAGCTGCGCCAGGACAGTCTGAATTTTCCATAAGGTGCTTCCTGGGAAAGATTTGTGTGTTTGTATGACTGCAAGCATTTGTTTGTAGATGCTTATGTTGGAGGTGGGAAAACAAGGGCTTAAATGGTTACCGGGGAAAGAGGAGGGGTGCAATTCCATCCCCATTGCTCCACCTACCCCACCCCATCCTCTATACTGTTTCCTTATTCTGCCCGGCCACAGACACTTGCCTTTTGTACGGAGGGAACCAGAGAAACAATCCACTCTCTCTGTTTGGAAAAAAATACATGCAAGAAAAGAGACTGGGAGATTCCAGGTGCTTTTCCTCCAGTTAAAAGCCCTGAAAGGAGGTCCTCTCCTTGCCTGGAGACAGGAGAGCCACTGCCTCGTGAAGTTGAGCACCCTGCCTCTCACATTCTCTCTCTCCCTCTCTCTTTTTCTTTCTCTCTCCCTCCTACTTTCCACCCTGTGAGAGTGCACAGAGATTCAGAAGGTGCGTCTGAAATCTACTTGTATCAAGGCTGGAGACAGCACCACAAGGACTTTTTTTTTCCTGTACTGCGACAAGCACATGGACTTAATTTTCACCCCGAGACAGAAATAAGTATAAGAAGCAGACTGGCACCTGCCATTGAGAAGCTGAACTTTCTCTAGAGTTGTACTCGTTCTTTCTTCGCGTATGTAAACAATATTTGACTGCGACCGAGTGCCAAGACATTCCCGAGACTTCCCTGTCTGCTGGGATCCCATCACATCTTCTCAAGTTATTTCTCCAGAGATGACTGTCTGAAGAAGGGACGCAGAAAAGAAGCCACCTGACCTGCAGAAGCTACCTGCCTGAGTAATCGAGGTGAAGCAGAAGGGTAAGGTAAGGTTATATCTGAATCTTTCCTTTTCCTTCCCCTCTGGGTGCAGGCATATGTCATCTCTGAAAGTGTTTTTCATATCCTGCTTCACAGCAATTGAATCCAAATGCAAGACAGAGAGAGAGAGAGAGAGAGAGTGAGTGAGAGAGGGAGGAAAAACAGTTGGGTTCACATCTCAATCATGAGACCAACATAATTCTCAGCGCACTGCTACACACAAGGCAGATTAACAGAATGTTTTAGTGCTCTGCCCCCATTAATCTCTGCAAAATATGTGGTGCATTTTTCTAAACAGAGCCACCTGGCTACCACTGCATTTATGCGGATGCTGGTTTTAGAGTGTGTTTGTGGGTGCTTGTTGCTCTATAGTTCGTGTGGTAGGTCTCCCAGCTTATTGGAGTTGGAGAGGGAAAGAGTTATATAACTGCAGTAGTCTCGCTTTCACTGACACCTGGGACTGTTTGGTCTGCACTTTGTTGTGCACCAGTGCCACTCACTTAAATTTAGCTCCACCCACCGTGTCCTGAAGTCCATGCCTACTTCTCAGCTTTTGAAAGTATTTAATTTGGACCTGTCAGACATACTCCACATATTATTATTATTATTGCTGTTGTCCTGAAAGTGTCAGAAATTTCAGAGGTTTAATCACATTAAATCAGATCTTTAAAATTGAACATGAACCCTATTTATTGTGATTATTATTATTATTATGGAAGTGTTGTGTCTTGACCTGTCAGGTGTAGTTCACTTCAGAGGTTACAATACCAAGAAAAAATGGTATAAAAAAAAAAATCTGCCTACAATGCTGATGTCACAAATACCTATTTTTCAGCCTCTCCCCTCTGCTTTTTTTTTTTTACATTTGTTTTCATATGTAATGCCCATTTATTACAAGCAAATCCATTTTTGGTGGCTAAAATCTTGCCATACTTTATTTTTCCTCTTTGAATAATTAAAAAATATACGAAATGTCCGATTATGTTGCAAAAGTAATTTCCTGTTGACTTGAATGGAAATATGTAGTGTTTTTGTTTTCAACTTTTGATGCATCTTTGTCAGCAGTAGCTTCTCACCTCAGCAAGCTTTGTACATGATGTTTTGTCATAATATGTCAAAGAAGGTCTAAAAGAGCTTCTTTGTAATGTCTCAACTTTTCCTCACATAATCAATACTGCACATGGCATGAGCTCCTTGCTGCTGTCTTAATTTCAGACAGAGAGCGAGAGAGGACTGTGAGAGAGAAGGGAATGTGCTTTCATAATACATTCTTCAACCCAGAGCACTGGGGAATAGTATTCAATAATACTTTTTTTTTCTCGTCTGAGTAGCAGGGCCTAGCTTCTACAGAACTGAAACAGACCCAGTCTGGAAAAGACGACATGCTCTCCTCTAAAAACATTTGGCGCCTCAACATGATGGCTTTCAGGAGGAGAAGCGGTTGAGGTCTGACTGCGAACCTGTGCGTCAGTGCCGCTAGTGCTCCCGAATTGCACAAGCCTCTGACATGATTTTGAACCCCTGAGTGGAAAAGAGAGTTTAGAGAAAAAGTGTCTGAGACACTCCACAGACAGAGGGCCCATCACCCTCAAACACTTCTGATTCCTCCTTCTGGAAATAGTCCAAAGCTTCTAGAAGGGATGCTGTCTGTGGTTAGTTCAGAGGATGGGAAAGTCAGCTGGGAAGTATGATGTGATTTTATGATGAATGTGTCTCTTCTGGTCCTGTTATCAGGAGATGCAGCAGACACTGTCCCACCTTTCCGACTGCAATTACAGCGATAGCTTCAATCCACCAAACACCCCACTTCTTCTCACACATACTTTGACCCTTCTCCCTACATGCACATGTCAGTTAAATTCAAGGAGATCTAGGTGAAAGCTATTTCTATGCATTAGCAGTTTATATTTCAATTAGAAATCTGATATTTTTTACACACTGGACCATAGAAATTTTTCAGCCAGCCCCCTGAGCTGTGCGTAGCATTTGGGAAATCCCTTCCAGAGCCGGAGTAAAATTATCATTACAAATAATTCACTCACAAAAAAAGTTCTATCATTTACTCATCCTCTTGTTGTTCCAAAACTTGATATTTTTCTTTATTCTGTGGAACAGAAAAGAAGATATTTTGAAGAATGCTTCCGCTGTTTTTTTCAATGCACTGAAGGTCAATAGGGTCCAAAACAAGTGGAACCGTGTTATTTTATCATTATTAATATATTATTATAGTACTTATTCATATTTAGAATTGTTTTAGCTTTTCTTTTTTTAGTTTAAATGTATTAACTTGATGTGCTTTAGTCATTTATATTTGTTTTGTGTTTGTTTTTGTTTAATTTCAATTTATTTCTATTTCTGCTTTAGATCTTCTGACGATAATTAGTACTTCAACTTAAATATTTAATTCAGTTAGTTTCTAAGGCAACATTTCTCATTTTCATTTACATTTAGTCATTTAGCAGACACTTTTATCCTAAACGACTTACAAATGAGGACAATGGACGCAATCAAAATCAACAAGAGAGCAAAGATATGCAAGTGCTTTAACAAGTCTCAGTATTAACGCAGTACACGTAGCAAGTGTACATTTTAATGCATTTTATGTTTTTCATATAATATATATATATATTTTTTTTACAATGAACTTATTACAATGAAATAAAACTTGGCACTGTACTATTTTAACTTTTGCCAAAATACTTTGGTAGTGTAAGGCTGTAATGGCGAGGCAGTGCTGTAAACATGGATGCCCACCTTTGGGATAACTCTCCTGACTGCTTTTTATGATGTTAGTTGACTGCCAGACTGGGCCTGATGAAATGCATTTCTTTCTTTATTACATTACATGACTTCAACTGACCTGACGGAGGCTTTTATATATGGGCCATTCATAATTGTTGCACGCTTATTAGTCGTGCTGGTAAGTAAGCCTTTATCCATGTCCAGCCATCTGTTAGTTCTGGAGTAATTTTAACTCACTGAATTTTGTTTATAAGCTCTTAAAGGTCCATCGTAGACACTGAAAGCCCTATTTCCCTGTGCTTTAGATCCCTTTATCTCAAGGTAGATGAAAATGTGTTCACTGGAGAAGTCAAATCTGAGAAATAAAAAGAAAAAAAGCTTGTATCCAAACCATTATAGGTGTCTCTTTTTATTCAGCTTGTAATGTCTCACTCCAGATTAAATTCCCATTTGAGTTTTTATTCGTTTTACTGTGCAATGGAGGAAAATGATACGAAATCCATTGCACATGCTTAATCAGTGGGAGAGACTATTGTGACAAAACTGACCTAATTGTCACTGCTGGGCAACACTGGCACACACACGCACACACCTACACTTAAGCAGAAATACTTACCTTTGTAATAACTCACGCTCATTTCCCTCCTGGTGTTCCGCCGTCGGCAGCGCGGGTGCACACGCACTCCCGATGGCACATATGTGTTGGACATTATTTCATCTTCCCCTCCACATCCGTCAATATTCATAACCCCGGACATTGCACACACTCACACTGCACGTTGTTTGATGTCGTCTTGTCTAATCGGTGTTTGTTATGTTGAATTGGGCATGCGATGGTCGGTGTTCCGGTGTGAGACGCTGCCAAACAGAGCGATAGAGCGGCGATCACTTATGACGTCACTGACGGCGCCGCGCTGCCGCAGCGCACCGGAAACCAGCCAAACCATTGTTTTATATTAGTAGGGGGTACCTTGTTTTTTGCGTGTATATAAATTAAATAGTTGAATGTAGTATTTTTGTGTTTAATGTTTTATTTGTTGGTTTATGTGTTTTGAGTTTGTGTTTAGTATTAATTAATTGTGTAAAAGTAGAAATGCCTGAAGTAGTGGGGTTTTTACCATCTGTTATTACCTGTTTGAAAAGTCCCATTTGAAGGGGGTGGAGTCTGTCCTATATAAGGGCAGGCCAGAATAAAACTTATCACTTGTTTACCAAGTCGGAGCGAGAGAGCAACTGTGGTGCCTCAAGCGATCTTTTTGTAACGCCTGTATATTGTGGATACTTACCTGTATATTGACTTTTTTCATTTGGATTATTCCCTCTTTATTTTTCTGTTTATTGTTTCTTTGGTACTTTGTTCACCTATATATATTTTTCACCGTTGGACTGTGTATATTTTTTGGCACTGTAAATAAATTGCACTTGCACATAAGTGCTATTGCGGGCTGAGCCATCATTTAACATCTTTTACGGACATTCACAACGTCCCCAAGCGAGTGGTGGTTCTCGTTTTATCACATATGGTGGCAGCGGTGGGATGGCAACCCGCAAGACAGCGCCAAAAGGTAAAAAACCCAGGACGGGTTTGCGGTCCCAGGGGAAGGTGGTGGCTGGAAAGGATGTTACCTGGGATTCAATGGAATCTACAGAGGATGAAGAGGCAGCTACAAGGCTTCCTGAAGCATCAGCAAAGGCCAGTTCACCACAGACCAAGCCCTTCACAGCTGGTGAAATGTCTGGTGAAGGAATGATGTCTCTGATGCGCAAATTCCTGGATGCACAAGAGGAGAGGGAAGAGAGATATCTGCGAGAGCTCCGTGGTCTACGAGAGTCCATCGTACAGTCAGCACGGCCTGCAGAGACCTCGTATGACATAGATAGTCTGCGGATGGACCTACCAACTCCGGCAGCACAGAGAGGACCTACACGAGACAGGCAAGCACATGTCCTAGACTCCACAAATGTCCCAGCACCAAGTCAGCCAATGCAGCGGTCTGAACCAAAAATGCCAGCCTTCCAGCAGGGGGAAGACATTGAAAACTATCTTCGGCGGTTCGAGCGGTTGGCCAGGACCTGGGGGTGGCCTGAGCAGGAGTGGAGCTTTCGACTTGTCCCCTTGCTGACAGGGCAGGCACTGGAGGCATACTTAGCGATGGATGAGGAGAAGGCAGAAGTGTATGCTGATCTAAGGGAGGCACTGCTGGAGAAATTTAACATCTCACCAGAAACTTACCGCCAGCGCTTCCGAGTGTCCTCTGTTCCAGCGGGAGAGTCACCAACAGAAACTTACCATCGCTTGAGGAATCTGTATCGACGATGGATACGGCCTGAGGAGCATACTAAAGAGGAGATTGGTGAGGCTATTATCCTGGAGCAGCTTCTTCGTGTACTTCCGTATGATACTCGCACATGGGTACGGGAGCATGAGCCGATGACAGGCCTGGCGGCAGCAAAGCTGGCTCAACAGTACATGAATGCTCACAGGGGAGGCCTGCGCACTCAACCACCAAGAGGTACTGTACGTTCTGTTTCTGATCGTTCTGGGGCTGAAGCTGAGAAAAGTCACGCTGATCGTATAGACCATGCACAAGGACAAAAATCATCTGTGGGCAAGGGACTAATTTGTTTTTATTGCCAACAGCCTGGACACAAAGCATCAGTGTGTCCTGTGCGAAAAGCAAAATTGACTGGATTTTGTTATGTTCCCAGAGAGGAAGACAATGCTAGAGACTCTGTAGAGGAGAGTCAAAATAGGTGTAAGGTGACAGTTAATGGACATTCGTTGCAAGCTCTTTTGGACACTGGTAGCACTCTTTCTCTGTTAAAACCATGTTTTGTTTCAAATGTAAATTATGTGAGAACTACCGCTGTTCAATGTGTACACGGGGATGTAAAGCAGTACCCTAGAGCTGAAGTCGTTGTTGAGGTGTATGATCAATTGTACTTGTTAAATGTTGCCATAGTTGATAACTTGCCAGCTGATATGATTTTGGGTCAAGACTTGCCAGTACTAAATGATCTGTTACAAACCACCAAAGACTTTGAAACTGTTACTCCCTCTGCCACTGTTGAAGTGTCATGTCCTGTTGTCACCCGGGCACAAGCCAAGGCAGGTCTGCAGCCACTGCCGGACTTGGACAGTAGTCTGTTGCAGGGCGGCACAAAGGGCCCTAGAAAGTCACGCCGACAGCGGCGTCTAGAGAAGTACATGGGCACCCCAGTTTCTAAAACCTCTGTGGATGGTCTTCAGGTTAGTGGCTGGAGGATTCCGGAGGACATTGCGAAATTACAAAGGGATGATGAGTCTTTAAAATCACTCTTTAAGAAGGCAGGGTGTGAAAATGCAGCTAATCTGTGCAATGAAAAATATGTTGTGTTAAATGGAGTGTTGTATTTGCAGACAAATGATGTGACACGTTTAGTTGTTCCAACATGTTGCCGCCATATTGTCTTACATTTAGCACACACTGTTCCCTGGGCTGGCCACCTAGGACAGCAGAAAACATATGCACGCATTAGTTCACGGTTCCACTGGCCTACACTATACACAGATGTTCAGACATATTGCAATACATGTGCCATCTGTCAAAAGACCAGTGTTGTTTCCCAGCGGGGCAAAGCACCCCTGCATCCTCTCCCTGTGATCTCTTCTCCTTTCAGACGCATCGCCATGGACATCGTAGGCCCACTTGAACGAAGTAGTGCAGGACATCGGTACATCCTGGTGGTCAGCGACTATGCTACACGATATCCAGAAGCGTTTCCACTCCGATCCATCACAACGCCGAAAATCATCCATGCCCTCGTCCAAATGTTCTCCAGAGTAGGCATTCCAGAGGAGATCCTGACAGACCAGGGAACTAACTTCACCTCACGGTTAATGGGGCAACTATACCAGCAGCTGGGTATCAACGCCATCAAGACGACCCCATACCACCCTCAGACAGATGGTCTGGTGGAGCGTTTTAATCAAACCCTTAAGAACATGTTACGTAAGTTTGTTGCCGACACAGGACGGGATTGGGACAAGTGGCTGCCTTTTGTGCTTTTTGCCTACAGAGAAGTACCTCAAGCCTCAACTGGGTTCTCACCATTCGAACTGCTCTATGGATGGCAAGTGCAGGGACCATTGGACCTACTGAGAAGAGAGTGGGAAGACCCTGCATCCAGAACGGAGGAGAAGGGCATAGTGCAGTATGTTCTAGAGGTGAGAGATCGACTTGAGCGGTACAGGGAACTGGCCAAAGAGAACCTGCAAGAGGCACAAAAAGCTCAAAAACGATGGTATGACCAGCATGCAAGACTTCGACAGTTCCAGCCGGGGCAGAAAGTTCTACTCCTATTGCCAACATCATCGAATAAGCTGTTGGCCAAGTGGCAAGGGCCATATACCGTGGTCCGCAAGATGGGGCCAGTGACCTATGAGATCCACCACCCTGACAAAGGGAAAGCTAAACAAACTTACCACATCAACCTGTTGAAGGAGTGGAGAGAGTCGACTGGTGAGGCAACCGAGACGTCACTTCTTGTACGGAAGGTGGAGGATGTGGAGGATGAAGGTTCAGAGGCAGAAGCTCAGAGACAGACGTCAGTGGTGAGCTTGGATCACCTAGATGACGTGAAAAAGGAAGAGCTACAGCAGCTGGTGAACCAATTTCCTGCTTTGTTCCGCCAGAGACCTGGTCGGACTGAAATGTGTCAACACACCATACACCTGACAGACCCAGCACCCTCAAGACAGCGGCCTTACCGTGTTCCTGAAAGGTTGGTGGAACCTCTAAAGGAAGAGATCAAGATGATGAAGGAACTAGGAGTAATAGAGCCCTCGGTGAGTGAATGGAGTAGTCCCATGGTCATAGTACCAAAGAAGGATGGGACACTGCGTGTCTGCATCGACTTTCGCAGGCTGAATGCGCAATCAAAGTTTGATGCCTACCCAATGCCACGAGTGGATGATTTGTTGGAGAAAATTGGACAGGCTCAGTTTATCACCACCTTGGATCTGTGCAAGGGCTACTGGCAGGTGCCCCTCGATCCAGCCTCCAGACCATACACAGCGTTCCGGACCCCACTGGGGTTATACCAGTTTACTGTCCTTCCGTTTGGCCTGCATGGGGCACCTGCCACATTCCAGAGGTTAATGGATCAAGTCCTCCAGGGCTGCAAGGAATGGTCTGCTGCTTATTTGGACGATGTGGTGATCCACAGTAACTCCTGGCCTGAGCATCTTCAGCATGTGCGACAAACCTTGGAGAAGATACAAGCAGCTGGGTTGACACTGAATGTAAATAAATGTGAGTGGGCGCGTCAAGAAGCTGGATACCTTGGATACCACCTAGGCAATGGCCAGCTGCGACCACAGGTGGACAAGGTGGAGGCAATTCGGTGGAGCCCAAGACCCAGAACAAAGAAGGAGGTGAGGTCTTTCCTAGGGTTAGTGGGCTGGTACAGAAGATTTGTGCCAAACTTTGCCTCAATTGCAGTACCCTTGACGGACTTACTGAGTAAGTCAGTAAGCAATCCAGTTCCTTGGTCTGAGGATTGTGAGACAGCATTTAACACTCTGAAAGAAAAGATGTGTTCCAGCCCAGTCCTACAGAGTCCAGATTTCTCAAAACGGTTCCTTGTACAAGTGGATGCTTCAGCTACAGGAATTGGTGCAGTGTTGGCACAAGGAAGTTCCGGAGAAGAAAAGCCAGTTGTTTACCTTAGTCGCAAGCTGTTGCCCAGGGAAACCCGATACTCTACGATAGAGAAGGAATGTCTTGCCATCAAGTGGGCCCTTGACAGCTTACAGTACTACCTCCTTGGACGAGAATTCGATCTGGAAACTGACCACAGAGCATTGACCTGGATCCAGTCAATGAAAGATCATAATGCCAGAGTTACAAGATGGTACCTGTCCTTGCAACCGTACAACTTCAAGATACGACATCGACCTGGCAAACAAAATGTGGTCGCCGACTACCTGTCCCGGTTCCCCGTCAGTGCGTCGCTTGGAGAGGGGGAAGGTAATGTGACAAAACTGACCTAATTGTCACTGCTGGGCAACACTGGCACACACACGCACACACCTACACTTAAGCAGAAATACTTACCTTTGTAATAACTCACGCTCATTTCCCTCCTGGTGTTCCGCCGTCGGCAGCGCGGGTGCACACGCACTCCCGATGGCACATATGTGTTGGACATTATTTCATCTTCCCCTCCACATCCGTCAATATTCATAACCCCGGACATTGCACACACTCACACTGCACGTTGTTTGATGTCGTCTTGTCTAATCGGTGTTTGTTATGTTGAATTGGGCATGCGATGGTCGGTGTTCCGGTGTGAGACGCTGCCAAACAGAGCGATAGAGCGGCGATCACTTATGACGTCACTGACGGCGCCGCGCTGCCGCAGCGCACCGGAAACCAGCCAAACCATTGTTTTATATTAGTAGGGGGTACCTTGTTTTTTGCGTGTATATAAATTAAATAGTTGAATGTAGTATTTTTGTGTTTAATGTTTTATTGTTGGTTTATGTGTTTTGAGTTTGTGTTTAGTATTAATTAATTGTGTAAAAGTAGAAATGCCTGAAGTAGTGGGGTTTTTACCATCTGTTATTACCTGTTTGAAAAGTCCCATTTGAAGGGGGTGGAGTCTGTCCTATATAAGGGCAGGCCAGAATAAAACTTATCACTTGTTTACCAAGTCGGAGCGAGAGAGCAACTGTGGTGCCTCAAGCGATCTTTTTGTAACGCCTGTATATTGTGGATACTTACCTGTATATTGACTTTTTTCATTTGGATTATTCCCTCTTTATTTTCTGTTTATTGTTTCTTTGGTACTTTGTTCACCTATATATATTTTTCACCGTTGGACTGTGTATATTTTTTGGCACTGTAAATAAATTGCACTTGCACATAAGTGCTATTGCGGGCTGAGCCATCATTTAACATCTTTTACGGACATTCACAACGTCCCCAAGCGAGTGGTGGTTCTCGTTTTATCACAACTATAGTCAGAGAATCTGGACCAAATGCAGACTGA